>NC_056744.1:836117087-836227087 GCF_019279795.1 Protopterus annectens
AAGCTCAAAATACTGAATACTCAAAATACTGAAACTCAAAATGAAAACACATATTATCGTAAACTCAGAAACAACATAAATCATAACAATTTCTACCAAATATATGCAGGGGCAAGCCCCTACACCCTGCTAATTATATATCTACTCCAAGATTGCACTTAACTACACTATGTGCAATCTTGGAGTTGATATATTTAATTAGCAGGGGTGCAGCCCACATGGGGGTGCAGGGGCTTGCCCCTGCATATATTGGTAGAAATTGTTATGATTTATGTTGTTTAAGCTGAGTTTACGCATAATATGTGTTTTCAGTATTTTGAGTTTCAGTATTTTGAGTATTCAGTATTTTGAGCTTTCAGTATTTTGGTTTCAGTGTTTTGAGTTTCAGTATTTTGATATTTCAATGTTATGAAGTGAATCCATATATATATATATATATATATATATATATATATATATATATATATATATACATATATATCTATATATATATATATATATATATATACATATATATATATATATATATACGGATACATACATATATCCCACTAATTAGTAAGTAATTAAACAAATAAATACCCCAGTGGGAGATACAGTGTTCTTCAGACAATCCCTAGTACCTCTGGCATGGTTTACCTATGAGAATTATTCTTTATACATGGGTACTGGGTAGATGTAATCAAGAAGCATTTGTTCCATTCACACACCCACATTTTATTGCTTTTCTCCACAGAGAAAACAACTTCTGTTTTATAGTCTGCCACTGTAGTACTGTATGGATGTTATCAGGAAGGTACACACACACACACACACACACACACACACACACACACACACACACACACACACACACACACACACACACACATCATTCCTCACTGGAAAAGAGCACTTTGCTCACAGTCAGAAGCATAATGCTATGTTGAACAATACTGAGTATGATTTGTCAAAGTAAAATCAGATACCTATGTTCCATTGACTGTAAAATAATTGTTCATTGTTTCATAGGTTTGTTCTAGTCTAATGACCAACAGGGTTTTTACAAGCCTAGCTGTGTAACCCATCCTGGTTTTGTCCCAAAGTTCCTTGGACACCTATATGGTGGAGTATGTTAGTAAACAGGTAGCTAAGGGTTATGTGCGTGAAGAGGTATGTTAGTTAGGGATTAATTTACTTATTGTCTACCTCTGTCTATCAGAGCCATGAGGCCCAGACCAGGGGTGAATTTGTGATTATTCATCCAATGATTAAGTTTTTTTTTTTTTAATAGGGTCAGGGATGAGCTCTGCTTCAAGTAGATGGGGAGCTTATTTCATAGCATTGGAATCCTTTGAGACACATATTGGTCTCTTCAACATCTTCTCTTTATGTCACAATGTTCAGGTCCTCAGATTTAGTGTTTCTGGTTCTGTTTGTTTTGCAGATATGCAAGAGCTCCATCAGAGCTTGATCTGATGATGCCATGTATGTTAGTCATAGATCACCTCTCAGTAACCTGTAGAAGACTGAGTACAGAGATAGGTCCTTAAGGTGATCTGTTTAGGACAGGTTCATATGTTCATAGGAGGTTACTAGGCTAATGGTCCAAGAGCCCTTACAAGCCTAGCCATGTTATTCCTGAGTTTCCTTGATTGACCTTAGTTAGATGGGCCTTATTCTCAGAGCAAGTCTATGATCAGTACCAACTACCCCTGTCCATGACAGACATGGGTGCTACGTCTGGGGTGAATTTTCAGTCACTCATCCAATTGTCCAGATTGTGCTTGAATAGGGTCAGTGAGGAGCTCTGATTTATGTGAATTGGGAGTCTATTCCAGAGGAGTGGCAACCTCTGGGAGATATATCTGTCCCTCCAGCATGTTCTGTTAATGTCACAGACAAGGTTAAGATCCCTGGAGCAAGTGACTCTTGTTCCATTTGATTTGCGGATATGCAGCATATCCATTAGGGTATGGTCAGAGAGACTGCCCTGTAGGCTAGGTACAAGTTGTCTCTCAGCAGACTATAAGATACAGAGTACAGTGACAGGGCTTTCGGTCTTTCCATGTAAGTCATGGTTTGGAAGCCCTGAATTTTCTTTTTGAGAAACCTCTGAGGTATCTTCAGCTGCTGCAGGTGTCTGATGAGGTACATGTAATTGGGGTCATTGTATTCTATTCGTAGTTTAATGAGGGTTGAGTACAGTGGATTTATAACAAGTTATGTACTTATGTGTATAAATTCATATATAATTTTTGTAGTAGGTAGGATTATATTGCAGTTGATACTAGGTTTAATTTAATTTTAGTAGTTGTTAGTTAAACAGCTATTGTTAGTTAATTGTCCTGCGTTTTTTTGGATCAAGTGTTTTAAAAGGATGACGTAATGTTTTGTATTCTTACTTCTGATGAAGTTTGCATAGATTGCAAATTAAAAGCGCTTTAAGTACGTATTAAATTGAATATTAGTGTTGACTCTACAGTTGTTTGGAGTTGTTTTTCGTTGCTAATGGATTTATAACATCCTTAGACCTGGATGCGATGCCATTACTTATGAGATGTGTGATGTAGAAGACGTTCCTTACCACTGTGGAAACATGGTGATAGAAGTTTAGATTGATATCAACTTGTGTTCCCAAATCTTGCACCACTGGGTTAGAGCTAAGGGAGGTGCTGCCAATGCTGTAATTAGCAGGGAATCCTCTTTGCCAAAGGGGATAATAACGCACTATTTTGCATTTAGTTTTAGTCCATGTTTTTGGCATCAGTTATTTGGGTTATCCCCTTCTGTAATATGTTAACATTATTGGGGACTCAATGATTGCAAACAATTTGCAATCATCATTGAATTTAGTAGGCCACAGGCCGTCTACTTTAGCCTGGAATTCCGAAAAATAGATTCCAAACAGTAAAGGGAGCAGCACACATCCTTGTGGTATACTACTGGTGAATGAACCTTGTGGTGTGCCACTGGTAGAGGTGGAGTCCCCAACTTTGACAGTGTGTGTTCTGTTGGTGAGCCAGTTGGCTACCCATCAAGTGATGTAAGGATTAATCCTCAGCTGGGAGAGTTTTTCAATGATACCTGAGTGGAGGACTGTGTCAAAAGCCTTGGCTAGGTCAAGATAGGTGATATGCACTGTCTTACCTTCATCCAAGGCTTAGGTGACATTCTCAAAGAAGTCTACCAGGTTTAACCAGCATGATCTACCCTTAACAAAGCCAAACTGGGTTAGGCCAAGAGTTTGAAGGTTGTCTATGTCTTTGTTGATAAGGTTCATGATGATTTTTTCCATGGCCTTCCAAATGAGGCTGGTTAGAATTACAGGTCTATAGTTTCCAGGATTGGTTTATGGGCCCCCTTTGTGTAAGGGGATTACTGTTGCTCTTCTCCAGTCTGCTGCAACAAAGCCAGTTCTCAGGCTATGGTTAAAGAGAGCATCAAGTGATTCCACTTGGTCTTGTTTTAGATTGCTAAGTAAGCAGCCTGGGATGTTATCTTGTCCCACTGAGGACACATTTTTGACCTTGGAGAGTGCAGATATGACTTGCTCTCTACTGATACTAGTGTCATGAATGCTTTGGGGTATGACTGGTGGGGACAGTGGAGTGATGTTTGTGCTAAATCTGTCAGCTAGTAGGTTGGCAATTTCCTCAGGTACTGTGTGAATGGTACCATCCGGTACTAGTTCGGCACATAGCTAGGCATTCCCTTTTAGATTTCTGATGCAGCTAAAGAATGCCTTATGGTTATCCATAGCTAGGGATTCTATTTTTGGTCTGTAATTGGTTTAGAGGATTTGTACAAGATATCTGATTTGCTTGTTCAGCTTGTGGAGGAAATTCTTTCAATGCTGAGTCAGTTCCTTCTTGTTCTTAGACATCAGTTTCTTCCTCTTGTTATTTGACCTATTTATACTTGAGGTCTACCAGGGTGGCTTGCTTTTTTGGCAAGACTTGATTTTGGTCCAGTCAGGTACATCCGAGTCTATACAACTGTTTAGGTGTTTATACAGGGCATTTGTGTACACTTCTGCATACGAGTCATTGTTGACTGTGTTTGCAGGGGATTTGAAGATTTTTATACCATCGCTTAGTAGGCTGTAGTTAGCTTTTGAAATTTTTTTTAGTTTTATTGCTCCTGTGGGGATGTCAAGTCTGACATTTACTTCAAATGAGACCGATTTATGGTCTGACCTTACCAGGGAGGGTACCAAATGGGCGGGCGGTGCAGTGACCTACCCCATGTTGGTGAGTACTAAGTCTAGGACATTAGAACCTCTGGCGAGGGGTGTAGACTATCTGTTCCAGGGCATTTGTATTGACAAAGTTCAGGAACCTCTGGCTGATCATGTTTGTGTATGTAGCCCAGTCGATGGAAGAATAGTTGGAATCTCCCATGATCTAGGTGTTTGGGTGTACAGTGAGTGATTCCAGTAAGTCCAGGTAGGCGGTATGTTTCTCGTGGTTCATGGTTAGGGACATATAGCCATCAATGATGTGGTACAGTATTTTGTCTATAGTTAATTGGACCTGGAGTAGCTCAAGCGAGTCATAGTGTTTAACCAGTCTCGAGGTGTACTTAGCTTTAATGAAGATGGATACACCTCCACCTTTGGTTCTTTCACACTCGTTTTGAGGTCTGAGCATGTGGAAGGCATTGTGGCCTTGCATGGCTGGGGAGCTGTACACAGCCTTGAACCATGTCTCAGTGACTGCACAGATGTCAGCATCTTCCAGGGTGAGGAGTGCTTCCAGGGAGTGCAGTTTCCTGTTTAGGCTCCTAGTATTAAGGAGTATAACCTTGAGTTTTTCTCAATTGGATTTTGTTATGTCAGAAATTTCATTGTTTTTGAAGTTGCCTAAAAACAGCACTATGGGGAAGGCAAGAGCCTTTGCCAGCATCCGAAAGCCTAGAGGAGACAGGTGCAGACCATCTCTGGCAAAGCAGAGTGGTCTGTTGAGCATGTCTTTCCAGGCTGACATGTACTAGATCCCCTTGGATTGATACCAGAAGCTAAGCCAATTGCTGAAGTCTATCATTTTTTGTCTATACTGTGTCATCATCCTGGGTGATGGTAGAATGCTGCTTAGGGATAGGGTCATACCTGTCTGGGACACATAATCTGAGAGTTCAGTCATGTCTCTCTTCATATAGTTCAGAGAGGTACTTCTCAAGTCATTCACCCCAACATAGACTATGACAGATTCATAACAGTACTTATCATTGAGTTACTTGAGTGCATACATGATTTGACAGATCCTGGCACCTGACAGACACCTGACCGTGACCTTCTCCTTGTCCAGCCTAGTGAGGGGGACATCTGTGTGTCTCACTATAGAGTTGCCTGTGACCAAGACATTTGGTTTTGATGTGTTCTGCCTTAAGGGCTGATTTGCTGAGACACCAGTATGTGTGTTATTAAGTGTAGTGGTTTCTATTCTCATTGCAGTGTGTGCAAGTGGTCTGCCTTTGCAAGGTCTCTGATCTTTTGGTAGGCTTCTAGTGAGTACCTCTGTGTAAGTGGGTTTATATGTTATGTTCTTTTCTTGTGAGAGAGGTGAAATGTATATGCTGACAACCTGTTTGATGTCCTGTTTGTTGTTATGTGAGAAGAGTGACTTCAATTTCATAGTGTACTTAACATCTCTCACATACTATATTTGTTTGCCTTAGGAATAAGTGGTTGTCAGTATACATCAGGTAATTAGTACATTGCTTCAGGATGCCCATGTCAATCAGGCTGGTTGGACAAATGGTGGGAAACTGACTATCCATCTTAGCAGGTTTATACCATAAAGTACTATTAGGGAGTGGGCAAGTTGATCAGTTTATGCTCTGTGATAACAAAGGAGCTTATTCTATTGAAGGTTAGGGATGATAAACTGTGGCAACACTGTTCAGTGTGCTGCTGAGTTGCCCTCAGTGCATCAGGGAAGCTTGGAGGGATTCCACTGACAGACTTCTAGGGAAAAATTGTGTTTCCAGGTGTTTGCATCTATACAAGGCATGAGTAACCTCTGTTGCATGATGCATAGCAACACACAAATGTGAGGCTTAAATACAGGCAAAATTAAACACTTTTCAGCTAATCTCCCAATGGGAATGCACACAATGAACCGTCCTCCATCAACCCCCAACTCAGACAAGGCTGGAACTATACTCCTTCTGCCACAAGGGTACAGGGGAGCCCCTCTTAATGTAAGATGGCTAGTTTAGTACTCAAGTGTAACAAAGATGGGCTAGAGTCAGCAGATCTGAATCTAGATTATGCTATCTAGTCTAAAGTACAGTTGAAAAACAAGTGCAGAGAATAATGCAGTCACAGCTGTAAAACATCAGAAATAATACAGTAAACAGAGACAATACAGTTTAAAAAGTGCAATAGAAACACAAGGTATACTTACTTTCTTGATTTTTGTCCTGGATGCCTTAAATTAAAGCAGAATCACTCTGGATCTCTGGCTAAAGATGCCAAATGCAGAGCAGCTTCGTAATTCTCCTGGTGAGGAACCTTTGAAGGTTTTACAACTGTTGCACGTGTCTGGTTAGGTTTGTGACAAAGGGGGCACTGTATTCAATGATGGGTCTGATAAGGGTTGGATAGAGGGGGACTATAACTTCCTTGGACCTGGAAGCCATACCCTTGTTTATGTGTTGGGCGACATAGAATGATTTTTTTACTCTCTTGGTTACGTGTTATTCAAAGGCCATATTACTGTCTATACATGTTGCCAGATGCCTAACATTTGGGTAAACTCTTAGGGATGTATTATTAATGGAGTAATTAGCTTGGGTAGATGATTTTCCAAAGGGAACTATAAGACATTTCTTAGCATTGAATTTTAATCTGTGGCTTTGGTACCAGCCATTTGTCTGTGTTAGACCCTTTTATAGGATGTTGTTGTAATGGTGGGAATCTATGATAGCTCCCAATTTACAGTTATCTGCAGACTTGGTGAGACAGAGGCCTTTGACATTAGTCTTTACTTCTGAGAAAATAGATGCCAAACAGGAGCAGGCCCAACATGGAGCCATGGGGTACTCCACTGGTGACTGGTCTCCTGGTGGAGGTGGTCTCCCCTATCCTGTCTTCTTGGGTTGTCTCTGTGAGCCAGCCACACATCCAATGAGTTATGAAGGGATTTATGCCTAGTTTTTAGAGGTTGTCAACAGTACTTGAAAGAGGTTATTGTATCAAATGCCTTGGCTAAGTCAAAGTAGGTGGTATGCACTGTTTTCTCCTCATTCATAGCCTTGGTGACCCTCTCGAAGACGTCTACCAGATTAAGTAAGCAAGACCTTCCCTTAACAAATCCAGACTTGGATGGGCCCAGTGTTTGTAGGTTGCCAATGTCTATGTTGATCATTTCCATGAAAATCCGTTCCATGGCTTTGCATAACAGACTTGTCAGATTGATAGGTCTGTAGTTCTGGGGGTTGGTTGATGGTCCACCCTTATGAAGAAGGATGACTGTTGCAGCCTTCCATTTACCTAGCATATAACCTGTTTTGATGCTATAGCTGAACAGTGCCTCAAGTGGTCCTGCTAGGTCTTATTTTAGTCTATTTATGGGTATTAACTGGATAAATTAAAGGGTCCATTGAAGCAGTGCTTTTGGCCTAAGCGAGTACCACTGGTACCTACTCCTTGTTACTAGTTGGGGGGAAGCTAGAAGGAATTTCACATGGGGTAGTGGTATTGAATGTGTGTGGGGGTGAAGTTAAGAGCTAAATTTATCATGCAATAGATTTGTTATGTCACCCTGGCCAGTGATGGTTATGACATTTACCACCAGTTCTGCACATTGCTGAGTTTTACCTTTAAAGTTCCTGACATAATAACTGAAGAAGGTTTTGGTTTGTAGCCTGGGAGGCTATCTTGACCTCATAACTGACCTTGTTGGATAGTTGAATCTGAGAGTTCTTGTCTGTATGAAAGTTGCTGTTTCTGATTTTGGCCATGACTTTTTTCTTTTGTTATATACTCTGTTTACGTAAGGATTCTACCAATGGGGTTTCTTTTGGTATTAAACCTAGGTTTATTTCTGGTAGGTACGGCAATCTCAATGCAGCCATTTATATGTTTGTACAAAGTTTCTGTAAATAATTCTGCATAGGTAGCTGTGTTCTTGGGGTTTGGGGGAGTTATGAATTTTGACAAAATGTCACTTAATATGATATAGTTTCCTTTAGAATAGTTCCTAACTGTTACAGGTTTAGCTGGGTTTTCTGGTTTGATTTGTATTTCGAGAGAGCCAGATTTGTGATTCCACCTCATTAATGAGGAAGCAATACGGGGGGTGGGGCTGCAAAGCTCTCCCATGTTGATGAGTACTAGGTTCAATATGTTTGATTCTCTGGTTGAAGTGTGCAATTTCTGGTCCAAGGTGTTTGTGTTGATAAAGTCCAGTAAATACTGTGCAAGTGAGTTAGAGGCAGTGTTTGTTTCCCTATCTATACAGGGGTAGGTAAGTCTCCAATGAACAGAGTATTTGGTTGGATGGTGAGCACCTCTAGTAGGTCTAGATAAGAGTTGTAGGTTTTGTGGGTCATAGAGAGCAACTTATAGCTGGCCAGGACATGGTAAGGAACCTTGTCTATGGAGACTTGGATGTGGATGAACTCCAGGTCACCATCCAGTTTAACCAACCTGGAGTTGTGTTTATTGTTGATGTAGATTGAGGCACCTTCACCTTTAGCCCCTGTCTGTGCTGCTGTTGGTCTAAATGTGTGGAAGGCACTGCAGCCTTCCACTGCTGGAGTATTTTCTAAAGCTTTAAATCATGTCTTGCTAACAGTATAGATGTCAACATTCTGCAGACTGAGGAGAGCTTGTAGGGTATGGAGTGATATGTTTGACCCTTGTCTCTTAACCAGGCAGTTCCTGGTATTGTTTAGTTGTTAACATATAATCATTGACATTTGCCCCATTTACTCAAAGTGAGTATTACCTCTCCAGTGAAAACTGAAAGTAGTATTTAATATTTTACTTTCTGGCTATTAGTATCTTTTTAGGCAATTCACAGTACCATATGAATGATAGAGTACAATTGGGAACCTTTGTAATACTCACACACAGCAAATATGTTTATCCAAAGACAGTAACCACCTTTGATCTGTCATTATCTGGCTTGCTGCTGTGGGCAGTGTATTTTGTGAACACTGCCCACAGAATTAATAATCTGGCTTCCTGAGAGTATTTCCATTTTATTATAAACAGATGTGATGAGAAAATCATTCTAGATGGATGGACCACTTCAGTTCCTCCCTCTACTCAGAAATGAGGAAGATTAAGTGTCAAAGACTAACAACAGTTGTAGCTAACAGCTGATACCAGAGCATATACCACATAGCAGCATGTTATACAGAAGTTATTCATTGTGAGTTACTACTTCACAGGGTTGGATGGAAGACTAATTAATTGTGTGCAGCATCAATTTACAGGTTCAGTTTTGGGACTTTTTTAAATTAATCATCTGTTACTGTTATATTAATCAAATAGTTATATAGTATTTACCTCTAGATTAATATGAAGGTACTTTTATTTAGTTTATTTATTTAAAATATTTGAATGCTTTTGCCTAATCATCTTATTTCAAACAAGAAAAAAAAACTACAAGGTAGCGGAAGACAGGTACAACATAATACACAGAACAGTAAATAAAAGAATAAAAATGTCTTAAAAAGTGTAACTATGTAAACTTCTTAGAAACATCTCTGCCAGGGTCTAAACTAAAATTTGAGTGACCACCTATTATAACTCTTAGATTCACTTACCTGAATCAAGGATGGTAGTTGATTCCACAAAAGTAGGGCAAGATAAGCAAATGATACTCTGCTAGTGTCTGAATCTTTGTCCATGGAATATCTATCATTCTTTCCCCTGAAAACTTACAATGCCTAGCTGGAACATAGGGCATCAGCAACTCATTAAAGTAAGCAGAAAAAAAGACAGTGACATGCAAAGCAAGTGAGGACCATCAAGATTAGAAAGACACACCCATTGGTAACTGAAAGCAAGCTCAAGTCTCAGAAAACCAAACTTATATGACCGGACCAAGGTGTGCCAGTTGGCAGTCTTGCAGTGGAAAATTGCACATCCTGCCATGGTACCAATTTGCCATTTTTAATTCTAAGATACAGGGCATAGCAGCAATCCATGTGGAAAATAGCAAGTACATTTAAAGTAGTCAGTGCATTTACCATTGTAGCTAAGGGGAGGTGTTCTTTAACTGGAAATATGACATCTTGATGACATTCAACAACTGGTCCCTCAATGTCATTGAGAACCATAACCACATTACAAACCTGAGACACAAATTCTAAAGTACTGCCCTCATATTTCCCCTTAACCAGTAGGCAGTTGAACCCAGGAAGTCCTCAATGGTAATAAAGTCTGGCAAATGAGCCTGAGAAAAGGAGAGGTAAATTGAATATCACTAGTATATGCTTGATATTAAATAGCTTTTCCTATAATGGTCTCCCTTATGGCAGCATACCTAACTTCAACAGCAAGGGAACCAGGGTAAAATCATAAGACATTCTATACTCCAAAGAAAAGTGATCAGAAGAGATAAGCCCCCCTCCCAACACTACCCTTCTAGAAATAACCAGCGTGGTTAGAAGAAAATGACTCCAGCATAATTCTCATAAAGCTGTAGTAAGGTTTTCGCCTTGATCAGGTAAGACCAGGATAGAATACATTCACTGATCTCTCACCATAAGAACGTCATTTCTCACTTGTATCAGGGTTGTGTTATACACCTCATCCTAAAACTGGATTGACAAAAGTACAAAAAATTATGAGATATCCGGAAAAGATAAAAATGCATCTGTGCATACAAAAACCTTCTCAGTAACCTTCCAGTAAATGTGAGGTTAGAAACAGGGTGGTAGTTTTCCAGATTGTTAGCAGGAAACCTCAGATCTCAGCAAGGAAAACAAAATCTGGAAAATAACTGAACCCAAAAAGTCAAAACCAGTCTCATTGGACCCAATCTGCAATGTGTGGGCTACGCCGAAGAAGTAATCTTCATGACCTCACCATAGTCCACACAGTTGAAATCAGCCTAACAGAAAACCAAAGAATCCACATCCAATTCACTGACTACCCTAATGGGTGATTTAGTGACAAGGGACTGCCTAATCTCTCCAAAGAATCATGTAATTTCATCAGAGTAATCTGAGGTTCAAATCTTCCAGGCAGCAAGACTGTCTAGGCCGCACAATGCCAACCTCCTGGAAAAATACAGCCAGACAATTTAATACAGCATTGATTTCACTGAACACAAAAGCTGCCTTTCTATGTGTAACCTTTGGTGGACAGTTTAATGTTAATACAGACTAAAGTTGTCTTCCAAATGGCCTGTCTTCCACCACTTGTGCTCCAAACTCTATCCGAGCCTATGCATCTCCTAGTCAAATTATGGCTCCTTGTATACAACTAGCCTAGACTGTACACATGCTGAGGCAAGGACATCCAGATGACTTATAGTATCATTGTTATAGGTCATATTGAGTGAGTCTGGGTCATCTTCACTACTTCATTCAAGGACTTTGTCAAGTAAAAGGGATATAATAACTTTATTGACTCTGCTCAAATCATAACAGAATGGCCATCTTGGATTCTGGAGATGGCAATGTTGGGTGTCCTAGTCTGAAATGGAACAGATAATGGTTATACCAGGAGACTGGCTTCACCACAATGTCCCTGGTCCCAAGCTGGAATATTAAGCCCAATGAGCAGTCAAAATTGTAGGCAACAGTGGAAAGAACCTCAGTGAAGCTGAAGCACTTTAAAATCTGACGCTCCATGGCAAGTTTGTAGGTCTCATCCAAGAATCAGGATTTGTGCCAGAAAGAAAGTGATACTGGTAGAAATTAATTTACTGGGGTAGACAGGAAGATGCCATCTCTATCTACTAAAAGGACATTTTTACTGGTAAGTTACCTTAGTAAGAGTAAGAGCTGTACAGAGTGTAAGGGGAGCTAAAAGGAGGAGGAGCATTTTAGATGAAATGTAGAGAAATGGGGAGGGAATAAGTGATGGTAACCAAAAGTCCAAATCCACAAACTGAAAACAATGAAGAGGAGGACCTGTGTTCGACCAAAACCAAAAGAACTTTATTGAAATAGGTTAAGCACTTAAGTCCATAAACAGATAACAGGACTTCATCAGAACAAATTTAAAAGTGAATCCACTTCCCTTAAATACATTATGTAAAACAGGTAATGAACAATTAACAATTAACCATGAATTAAACATTTAAAGGTACAAAACCCCTTGCATATCATAATAATTTTTTTTAATTTAAAATATCCCTATAAAACTTTGCAAAAATTAAGATCACAAAATGCAACCATATTTTTTAAATTTAGAAAAATACTAAGTATACTAATGTTATCATTTAAGCCTGTAGCCGCGATGGCATTAAGCCTCAATTGCCAACGAAGCTCACAGGCTTCCAAATCTTCTGGAACTAACCTACCTTGTTGATCATTAATAACTTGTTGCACTACTAAAAATTTAAAACAATGATCTTTGTACTCCTACTTAGTATATTTGTCCTAATGCCCCTAGAAATGTCTGATGTGTGCTCGTAAATCCTATTTCTAAAAAATCTGGATGTCTTTCCTACACAAAAAGTGGGAAAAGACAAACATTTAGCAATATAAACCACATTCTTGGCATAACAGTTGTAATGTGAAAAAATCTTAATTCTAATGTTACCCACAAAAAAACACCATTAGTCTCTAAAATGTGGGAACATTGATTGCACCTACCACATTTAAAATTACCTGAACTCATATTAGAGGGTCTACAATTGTGATAATTTTGACCTCTTTCTAATATATCATATATAAGTGAAGTCAAAGTGAAAGAGCCACAGCAAATAATGATCATACATTATTATGGATAACAATACTGCCGCTTGTTCGTCTCTAATACATATGACAAGAAAGCTTGGGTTTTCATTTAGATGCTTTAATATATAGAAATACATCAGGATAGATAGCAGCATCATAAAATACAAATGAACTAGTTAACAGACAGACCTTACATACATACATACATGCTTACATCTCAATGGCGTACAACAAAATGGCAGTCTAGCTTGCACGTGCTCAGTATTTATACACTTGTGCAAGCCCTTGGATAGCTTCTTAAAGGTACATACACACACATTGATTTACATCCTCCATTTTAAAAAGATTTCCCTTTGTAAAAACAATATCAGAGTTAGACATGCATTACTCTAGACATTAGAAACTAATCACAATGTTCATGTCCAAGTTGCTTCATATCTGCTACAGGGTTTAGAGATGCAGACATGTCTCATAACATCAACAGGGACAGTCTGCAGTGTACAACTCGTATCAGGAACTTCTGGATTTATCACAGGAATGGGAATGTCCTTTGGAACTTCCTCAGGAATTGGAATACCGGACAACTCACTCTGAGATAAAGAGTCTTTCTCACAGGGTGTGTTCTGTGGTATAGGCTTGGACACCAGTCTCAAATGCTTCAAATTTTACCAAAAGATTGCTCCTTCTAATTCCACAATGTAATCTCGGCTCTGGACCAATATTCTTCATGACACCAATCTGATCATAGCCTTTAGATGTTTGCATCCTTACCACTTCTCCTTCTCGTAATGGATCGAGTGGTTATCTGGTTTTATCGTAGTAGGACTTCTGGGTTAAGCGCTTCTTCAACAGAATAGCTTTCACTAACCT
This sequence comes from Protopterus annectens, assembly GCF_019279795.1. NCBI lineage: Eukaryota > Metazoa > Chordata > Ceratodontiformes > Protopteridae > Protopterus > Protopterus annectens. Next base: position 836,130,810 of record NC_056744.1, read on the forward strand.
GTTGTTCTTGACACATGGAACCAATAATTGACTACTGATTGGTAATGTGGTTCTGGTTTGTCTCGACAGAAGTCTCTGAGCAGGTGAACCATGATGTTTATCATGAGGAACACTTCTGAGATTCAAGAGATTCAGAAAACATCACTATTATCTTGTTTTGACTTCTCAGGTAACTGTTTTGCATTACGAACTGCACATTCTGCCAAACCATTCAACTGTGGGTACTCTGGACTACTTGTGACATGAATAAAGTCCCATTATTCAGCAAATGTTTTGAACTGTTGGCTTGTAAACTGCATGCCATTGTCAGAAATAACTTTGTGTGGACTATCATGGACTGCAAAATGACGTTTCATCTTAGTAATGACAGTACTAGATTCTACATTGGGAAGTAGGTCAATCTCAAAGTAATTGGAGTAAGAATCTACTAACACCAAATAATGTTGATCATTCCACTCGAAAATGTCCATGGCTACTGTCTACCAAGGTAGTTCTGGCATCTGGTTAAGCTGAAGTGGTTCCTTCTGTTGATGTGGCTTTGTATTATTACGCACTGAACAAGATGAAAGTATTCTCTCAATGTCTTGTGACATAGAAGGCCAAATTACTAGAACTCTCACCCTTCTTTTGGTAGAATCGATTCCTGGTTGACTACGATGCAAGACTATAATGTACTCTGGTTGCAAGGACTTAGGAATCATTACTTTTGGACCCTTCATCTCAGTATGAAAAATAAGGTTGCACTTCTTGAGATAAACTAGATTGTTTTGACGGCCATCCTTGATTGATAAAGTGGTTGAGCCTTTGTAAAACTGGATCTGTGGCTGTGTGATCTCTCAACTCATTAAGATGTTTGGAAGAAAAATTTCTCACTTCCATGATTTCAAAAGCAAGGTTTTCATTCTCATGCTGTTCTATGGTGTTTCTGGGTGATCCAGATAATGTTTCAGCAAGATAAAGAAGTTTGCCTTTCTTGTAGATAAGATTGAAACTGTACTTTTGCAATCTTAGCATCATATGTTGCAATCTGACTGGAGTTGAATGCATTGGCTTGCTCAAGATAGTGACTAGAGGTTGGTGGTCTGTTTGGATCTGGATAGGTCTACTATAAGCAGAATCATGGAACTTCAAACATGCAAACACAATTGCCAAAAGCTCTTCCTCTATCTGGGCATACTGCTGTTCAGTTTAGGTAAGAGTTCTCGATCATAGGCAACAGGTCGATCCTCTTGTAGAATGACTGCACCAAAACCAAATTTCGAAGGATCACAGGAAAGTATAACTGGTTTGTGAACGTCATAGTATCTGAGAGTTGGTAGACTTGCAATTCTATGTTTCAAGACATCATATGCTCTTTGGTGTTGCTCTAACCAAGACCATGATGCAGCTTTACTTTTCCTCTCTCTGAGTGGTACTGAAAGTTGGCTCAAGTGTGGAATGAACTTGCCTAGGTAGTTAACCAAGCCAAAAAAACATTGCAGGGCTTGAACATTGTCTGGAGCTGGCATCTCGAGAATGGCTGTTTGCTTTGATGGGTCTGGTCATAAGCTTGTAGTGGTAAGTAAATGACCAATGTAAGTAAACTCTTGTAGCCTGAATTTGCATTTCTGTGGATTAGATTCACTTGATGTGCCCTTTCTAGACTTTTCTGAGGTTTCTGTCATGTTCGGCTTCATCATGACCTCCTACTAGTATGTCATCTACTATAATACACAAGGATACCCAGAAAAAAAAATTGCTCCATTGCATTGTGAAAGACTTCACTTGCAGAATTTATTCCAAATAGCATTCTCAAAAATCTGTACCTGCCAAATGGAGTACTGAACGTATTGAGCGATGATGACTTTTTGTCAAGCTGAATTTGCCAAAATGAACACTTTGCATCTAAGACAGAAAAAAACAGTGGCATTTGGCATCAAGGGTGCAACTTCTTCGACTGTGCACATTGGATGATGGGATCTTTTCAATTCTTTGTTCAAATCTTGTGGGTCAATACATATTCTGATGTCATCTGTGCTTTTCTTATGAGCTACCACCATGGAGGATACCCATTCAGTTGGAGATAGCAGGTGCAAACACAAATAAATGTTCCCTTTCTATGGCTTCTGACTCAGCTAAATTAAATAGAATAAATGCCTTTGTACAGTCATCTTTGTCAGAAAATGCAGCCTGTATGAAAATGTTATATTCTTGCTCAATCTCCTGTTCTCAACAATATTACTGTGAAACACAAGGGCACTGGGTTTTTGAAATCCATCTGCCATGCCCACAAAGTATACACAAACACACATCCTGTCTGGTGGACCCCAGCCATAAACAAACTATACAATAGAAGGAGGAAGCTACTAAATGATAGAGCAAAATCCCAAAAAGGGAAGGCATCACTGATCAGTATTAGCAAAAAAACTACGGGCACTCATAAAATTGTCTAAGGCCAGCTTCAAGAGAAAAATTGCACAGGACACTAAGGATAATCACAAGGCTTTCTTTAGTTATGTTAGGAACCTGGGTGGTAATTCCCAGATATGCTCAGAATTAGTCCAAAATGACAAAAAATACACTGAACCCACAGACATTGCCAACATCCTAGCTGACAGGTTCATCGCAAACGTCTCCCCACCAAAAGGGCAAATATCTATCCCAGCAGAGTGCTGCCCCCTGACATCTCAAATGCTCAGGTAAGAGCCGCCCTCTCCAAAGCAAAAAACACAGCATCAATGGGACCAGACGGTGTCCCGGGCTGTGTCCTACATGAACTCCAAGAAGAGCTAAACCCAAACATAAAACTACTGTTCAATCTCAGCCTTACTACAGGATATGTGCCCAAAGAGTGGCGTACAGCAACAGTGGTCCCTCTCCATAAAGGTGGTGCCTCAATGGATCCTGGAAACTATCGCCCCATAAGCCTGACTAGCTTGGTCTGCAAAGCTATGGAAAGGATCATCATGGACCTCATAAATAAAGATATTGGGGACCTACAGACAATGGATTCTACCCAGTTTGGCTTTGTTAAGGGCAGATCCTGCCTCTTAAACCTGGTTGATTTCTTTGAAACAGTCACCAAGGCCATTGACGAGGGGAAGGTGGTCCACACAGCCTACCTGGACCTCGCAAAAGCCTTCGATACAATACCCAACTCGGGCATTATAGATAAGCTCACCAGCTTAAATATAAACCCCTATGTCACTAGATGGATTGCAAACTGGCTCAAGGACAGAACCCACATGGTTAGAATTGCTGGAGCCATGTCAGACTCCAACCAGTTACAAGTGGTGTCCCACAAGGCTCAGTCCTGGGACCTCTCTTGTTCGGTATATATTTCTCGGAGGTACAGGCCAACATGGAAGGACTGTGGCTGACCAAGTTTGCAGATGACTGCAAACTGGGTGCCATAATCAACTCTCCAGCCGACACAAGCATCCTCCAAAAGGGCCTCATAGAAACAGACAACTGGTGCCAGAGCCATGGCCTCAAGCTAAATGTCAAAAAGTGTTTAGTCATCCCCTTTGGCAAAAACAAAGTGCCCACAAATTACCACATAGGTGGTAATCCATTAAGTACAGAAGAAGTAATTAGAGACCTGGGGACCCAAGTTGATAGCAATCTCTCATTTGACAACCACGTGGCCAAAGTGGTTAGAAAAACATTTTATATAGCCCACCTAATCATGAAGGGATTCACATCTAGATCAGGGGAGGTCATCGTGCCTCTTTACTCACCCCTCATCAGGCCCATAGTTGAGTACAATGCCCCTTTTGGGATGTATCTTACCAGACACCTGCAGCAACTGGAAAGACCCCAAAAGTACCTCACCAAGAGGATCAAAGGGCTCAAACAGATGCCATATGCCGCCCAGTTAAAGAAACTCCAGCTCTACTCAGTGGCATACCGCCTGCTCATAGGCGATCTGTGCCTGACGTATAAAGCCATGTCCAACCCGGAATTAATGGACATGCTGCACCTCAGAAAATCCAAATCCCATTGAGCTACACGCTCGAGAGACTTGAACCTCAGCACTGAAATAAGTAGGACATGGTGGAGGGACAGATTCATAACCCAGAGGCTCCCTTCACTCTGGAATAAAATCCCAGTCCAGGTTAGGCAGAGTCCCTCATTGACTCTCTTCAAGAGGAATCTTGATGAGTGGATGGGAGATCGTAGGTTTACCCCGGGTATCACTTCTGTGTCACTGTTAGACAGAGGCACAGTATACTAACCTCGAAAAAGGACATATCAAAATAAATTTAAAATGGGTGGCGAAAGCCAAACACATTCTGGCTAGGCTTATAAATGCAGATAGCCTAGTATGAACCTATAAACCTATGAAAATATGGCCCTTGTAATTATGTATGAACAAACTGTTCTGTGAGCTTGTAACAACATTCAAATGCACCAATAAACTCTTTGAAATACTTTACTTTGCAAAATATGTTCTGTAATGGCTATAATTTTTGAAATATGTCCTGCAATGGCTGTACTTTTGTGAAACAGCTTTACTGTAACACTGCACAAACATGCGAACACTTCATACACTTCTGACAGCTCCAACAGATTTGCTTAATACAAAAAATACAAATTCACAAATCATGTATTGAAAAATGTGGTTGTTTCCCCTTATTTTATTCATTTTATGCAATTTGGACTTTATTTCAAACATTTTCTGTAGTAATTTGAATATTTTATCAATATTGTTCTGTACATATCAGTTTATGCAAATATCATTTAGAACATTCTGTATGCCTCGTTTCATATTATGTGAAAAGAAATAGTGCTGAGCAAGTTTTTATTTCTGAAATTCATTTCTGACCTGTTTTGTGAAGTTTGCACATTGTAGGGATGATTCACTCCTCTATATTCCACCAGTTCTAAGCAAGTGCCTTAAGTCATTTTAGCCATGCCGCCTCTAACTTCATGCCCTTTAGATATGCCTCTTCTGAGGGTCTATATTATATGAATGAAAGTTCATAATCCTGAACGCTCTGAAGAGCGGAAATGCCAGACCTTGAAGTGCTTCTTGTGGGATCGCAGTACACTGAAGGTGAGAATATTTGCCCTTTCCTCATTGTATTGCGATTTCGGAGTTGGTATGTATATATATAGATATATATATATATATATATATATATATATATATATATATATATACCAAAATATTAAGGTATAACCCAACACTCTAATAATGGGTGATTTCAACTACCCTACCATTAACTAGGAAAACTATTCTTGTACCAACTCTTTTGCTCAACGTTTTCTGGAAATCATCAATTCCAATGCCTTGGATCAACTTATCCACACCCCCACCAGGGGCAGCAATATCCTAGACCTGGTCATCACCAACATGGGTGACCAGTGTTCCACACCAGAGGTCAGCTCCTCGTTGGTCAGATCCGACCACAAGCTAATCACCCTAGACATCCACATCCTGCTCCCACCCCCCATTAGGAAAACAACCGTAAAAAATTTCTCCAAAGTCAACTTCATGCTTCTTAAGACAGAAGTGGCAAACTTCACGACACCCATGCAGATGGACAATAGAGGTATGACTGCTGAATCCTACACAAATGCACTTTATAAGCACTTACACGAGTGCATGGATCATGCTAATAGAACCAAGATGCTATCTTCAAATAAAGGAAGCCAATCTGGTGGTCTTCTGCCATAAACAAACTCTACAACAGAAGAAAGAAACTGTTGCAAAAAACAGTAAAATCCCACGATTGGAGGAACTCCCTGGTCAGCCTCAGTAAGAAGCTGAGATCCCTCATAAAATCCTCCAAAGCAAGTTATGAAAACAAAATTGCCACTGATTCCAAAGACAACCACAAAGCATTCTATTGTTATGTCAAGAATCTCAATGGCAACACTCAGATCTGCTCTGAGTTACAGCACGACACTAAATATACAGAATCAACTGATATTGCCAACATCCTGGCAGATAGGTTCAGTGCTAACTTTACCCCCCCTCTCACCCCCTAAAGGGCCCATCTTTATACCAGAAAAATGCAAAGTTCCTGTAATCATGGCTGCACAGGTAAAAACCTCACTCTCCAAAGCCAAGAACACAGCATCCATGGGATTTGACAACATCCCAGGCTGCCTTCTACATGAACTACAGAATGAACTGGCACCCCACCTAAATACCGTGTTCAATCATAGCCTCACCTCAGGCTTTGTGCTCATTGAATGGCGCACCATGACAGTTATCCCACTCCACAAAGGGGGGGCCACAACAGACACCGGGAACTACTGCCCCATTAGCCTGATGAGCCTGGTCTGCAAGGCCATGGAATAAATCATCATGGAGCTCATAAACAAAGAAATTTTTGTCTCCAAACTCTAGACCCCACACAGTTTGGGTTTGTAAAAGGCAGATTATGTCTCCGAAACCTGATAGACTTCTTTGAGGTAGTCACCAAAGCCATAGATGAGGGTAAGGTGGTTCACACAGCCTATCTAGATCTCGCCAAGGCGTTCAACACCATCCCCCACTCTGGAATTATAGATAAACTCGCTAAACTAGATATGAATCCCTATGTCACAAGATGGGTTGCCAACTGGCTTACTGACAGAACCCACACTGTGAAAGTAGCAGACTCCAAATCAGACTTCAGACCAGTGACAAGTGGAGTACCACAGGGTTCAGTCCTGGGTCCTCTCCTGTTTGGTATCTACTTCTCTGAAGTACAGGCTAACACAGAAGGTCTTTGGCTAACAAAGTTTGCAGATGACTGCAAACTAGGAGCCATAAGTGAAACTCCTAACGATGTGGACATACTACAAAAGGGCCTCACTGAGACAGATGCCTGGTGTCAAAGCCATGGCCTAAAGCTCAATGCCAAAAAGTGTATTGTCATCCACTTTGGTAAAAACTCTGTACCCATGAACTACCACATAGCTGGTAGTCTACTTAATGCAGAAAATGTGATAAGAGATCTTGGGACACAGGTGGACAGTAGTCTCTCCTTTGATAATCAATCGCCACAGTGGTCAGGAAATCCTTCTACATGGCTCACCTCATCACAAAAGGTATCTCATCCAGAAACAAAGTGGTCATTGTTCCCTTCTACTCATCACTCATTAGACACATTATACAGTACAATGCCCCTTTTGGTATGTACCTCACAAGACATCTACAACAACTGGAAAGGCCACAGAAATACCTCACAAAGAGGATTACTGGCCTCAAACAGATGTCCTATGCAGACCATCTCAAAAAACTCCAGCTTTACTCCGTCGCATATCGCCTACTCAGAGGTGATCTCTGCCTAACATACAAAGCTATGTCAAACCCAGAGCTGCTGGACATGCTCCACTTAAAGAAATCCTAATTCCTTTGAGCTACATGCTCTAGGGACCTAAACCTTGTCACCACAATAAACAGAACATGCTGGAGGGATAGATTCCTGTCCCAGAGACTTCCCATACTCTGGAACAGACTACCTATCTATGTCAAATAGAGCTCCTCATTAGCACTCTTAAAGAAAAATCTTGATGACTGGATAGGAAAAAGGAAATTCAACCCAGGGATCACTTCTGTGGCTCTGCTCGACAGGGGCACAGGAAAATAATTTTCTTGGGTGGCGAAAGCCAGGGTACATTTTTGGCTAGGCTTATATAGGCCCTAGGGCCAATAGCCTAGTACCTACCTATGAACCTATGAACCTATGAGCAAAAGTATGCATGAAGCATCCAATAAAGTGCAAACAGGGTATTTAGAAAAGAAAGCATAAATGGAAATGCATTGACAAAGAGTGACATTTTTTCAGATATGTAGATGGCAGAAAGAAATTAGGGCATGTTTTTGAGTGAGCTGGAAAAAGACTGGACTCGGGTAAGCAGGAAGAATACGATTTTATTGTTTCTTTGTTTATTGCAGTATTCAATAAATAGAAGGCAGGTAGGGTTACAAGATAGGACGAACTTTGATGAACAGATTATGCTGAATGGTTAAGTGGAAGTATTGCATGGGACAAGGAAGTAAAATACTTGAAAGTGCTAATGGGGAAAGTTCCAAACACCAGATGAGCTGCCATATGCTGTTGAAGTAGCTGTCAGTGGTACTGAATGCTCCAGTAATAAAACTTTGTAGTCTATTCCTGAATAACAGAAATGCTCCGATGGACAGATGCCTTTACATAAAAATACCTAAGAAAATATCCAAGGAGTTATTTCCCATTCAATCTAATGTCGGTCCTGGGGAGCTGTCAGTGGTACTGAATGCTACAGTAATAAAACTTTGTAGTCTGTTCCTGAATAACAGAAATGCCCCGATGGGCAGATGCCTTTACATAAAAATACCTAAGAAAGTATCCAAGGAGTTATTTCCCATTCAACCTAATGTCAGTCCTGGGGTGCTGTCAGTGGTACTGAATGCTACAGTAATAAAACTTTGTAGTCTGTTCCTGAATAACAGAAATGCTCCGATGGACAGATGCCTTTACATAAAAATACCTAAGAAAGTATCCAAGGAGTTATTTCCCATTCAACCTAATGTCGGTCCTGGGGAGCTGTCAGTGGTACTGAATGCTACAGTAATAAAACTTTGTAGTCTGTTCCTGAATAACAGAAATGCTCCGATGGACAGATGCCTTTACATAAAAATACCTAAGAAAGTATCCAAGGAGTTATTTCCCATTCAACCTAATGTCAGTCCTGGGAAAGGTAATGTAAAATATTCTTAGTAAAAGACAAGTTAAATATCAGTATGAAAATAGGCTGTTAGGTGAGCATCAGTATGGATTCATGGAAAAGATGTCATGGCAGTCAAACTTGTTACAGTTTTAAAACTGGTAACTAAAAGTGAACAGATGAGGATCTGTAGATGTGAGTTTCAAGGCCTATGACATAGTTCCCACATCAGGGGATTAAGGAATCATCCTGAATTCACCAAGGCAACTCAGAACTGGTCATCAGGGATACAGAAGTTGGTGATAGGTTCATAGGATCATAGGTACTTACTAGGCTTGCAGTCCAGTGGACCATTGAGAAGCCTGGCCCAAATTCCCAGTTAACCCCAAGCACTGCTTGCTTAAAGTGACTTGCTCATGGTCACACAGGCGGCACAAGAGGACTGAGGGAATCACACCCTGTACCACAGGAACTACAGCTCTCAGGCTAACCCTCTATACAAACTGCCAAACTTATTTTACTTATCGACATTTCTTTTCTGAGTGGGTCCAACGTGGCAAAAACTCCTTTTCGGTGGAGACCCAGGGAGAAAAGCACTAACAAATGACAGTGACATATAAACAAAGCAATAAACAGAGCAGATAGCTTAACATGTTTAAATATAAGCATTTACATAGAGATTTTAGTGACAAAAGGATTAGAAAATGAATAAAAGGTGATGACTGGTAGAGCTAATTACAGTACATTTCTGGGGTTTGTACTATTTAATGTATATACGGTAGATATCACTGATGGAATTCACAGATGATAAGATTAACATGTGTGGAGAAGGGGGTGGCTTTAAAAATATAACAGAATAATTGGCTGGGCATTAAAATGGCAACCAAGCTGCAATGGAGCTAACTGCAAAATATGGTATAAATGGGAAATTGTTGGAAACAAAAAAAGGCAGAAAGGGTGGGGATCAATATCACATGTAAACAAATATCATGATGGAGGATAATATAACAGTAGTGTGGAATCTTGGGATGCTGAAGTCAGAATTCTGCTGTAATAGACTTTGATGAGGTTATACTTGAAATGCCATGTTGACTCTTGGAGACTGTTTAGGGAAAAAAAGAAATTAGGCTTGGGAGAAAGTTCAGATAATAGTTATCCAAATGGTAAGGGAAATGGATCTGCTGCCATATAAAGGGAGGTTAAAATCTCTTGGATACAGAAAAGGTGACATTATACAGATAATGATGGAAAAGGTGAGAATGGACTTCAACATAAGAGGAAGGATGAGAGAACGATGGTATGACTGGATAGGACTAGATTTCGAACGGATATGAGCAAGCATTTTTTCAAAGAGGTGGTGTTGGGATAAAAGAATAAATACATACATGAGACTGAGATATGTGAGACAACAGAAAGCATTAAATTAGCATGGAATAGATAGAATAAAAGTGAATATGAAATGGGGGCATCTACAAAGGAATAGATGCAGCATTTGAGCACAATAGATAAATCTGTTTGTATTCTTCTGTTGCCATAATCATGCACTCATAATGTATTTCTGAGAGCCTCCATGTGCCTGAGAATATATGATTTACTCATCCTAAACAACTGGGTATTAAAAAGATAATCTGTCCAGATGCAGCCATCACAAATACCACCTTATTAAGGGGTACATCTGTATTGCATAAAATGAGCACAGACCATTTTATCTGAAGAAAATGTAATGATCTGCCCTCACTCTGATCTGTATTTGCTTTATAATTTTCTTCCACAGCCACCATTATCTAATAGTGAAGCATTTACCAGCAATAAGACTGCCTTTGAAGCAAACCATTTCTTTCTGCAGTGACTCAAATAACTGGCAGGGGACAATGAGGACTGCTGCTACAGAGCCAATGCACCCAAATATGACTTTAATGAATTTCAGCTCTTACTATCTTAAATCAAAACATCATCCCCTTTAACTAAATGTGCCTGCTAAATTAAGCACCCCACCAGGTACCCAGTTTGCAATACTCATTCTTACTGTGCTTATGTGTTTGTGCATATGTGTGTATGTATGTGTGTGTGTGTGTGTGTGTGTGTGTGTGTGTGTGTGTGTGTGTGTGTGTGTGTGTGTGCGTGCGCGCATGGGTGTGTGCGTGCATGTGCGTGTGGGTACAATAGCAAATTGCTAAAGAAATGTGTGTTTATAGGGAAAGAATGGGCAGTTTTGATTCTAGAAGACTTGTTCAATTTAAGTGAGTTACTCCTACATAATACCCGTTTACAAAACACATTTCACTGGAGTGAATCCCTACCACTTAAAATAAGTCTTTTAGGATCTGGCATTTGTACTAGATGTATTTCAATATGTTTAAAATGTACAGTTTTAAATATGTTATAATGTTGCTGTGGTGTTAATTTATATATCTATATATCTATATATATAAATATATATGTGTGTGTGTGTGTGTGTGTGTGTGTGTGTGTGTGTGTGTGTGTGTGTGTGTGTGTGTGTGTGTGTGCATGCATGCGTGTGTGTGTGTGTGTGTGTGTGTGTGTGTGTGTGTGTGTGTGTGTGTGTGTGTGTGTGTGTGTGTGTGTGTGTGTTTGTGTGTGTTGGTGCATGGTTAAACATCTAAAATCAACAAAAACAGCATTTTTGCAAGGCGTGCAAGAACCTCATCCTTCATCTCTAAATATATTAATTATGTTGCCACACATAGCCTTGGGATTATGGAGATACTTCCTTACTTTAGACCACAAAAACTGCAAACACAGAATAGGCAAATACAACAGTCCAGTCCAGGAATAAACAAATTGAATATGTTCTAGCTCCTCAGCATATACTGCCTTCAATGGAATAAAAACACATATAAATCACTTCTTTTATACATTTTATGTTACAATTAAACAATTAATTAATCAATCTAATTAAAACTTTCCAATTACAGGAAATATTCATACCATCAGGATTTAAAGTGCCAAACTTTAAAGTAAGTAAAGCTTCCTTATATAGAACCTTACTTTTAACATCATAGTAACTACTTTTGTCTATATGCTCTAAAACAGTGCCCTGTAAACCTTCTGGATTCCCATTATGATATTTTAAAAAATGTTGTGCAACTGGGCTTTCATATTTACAATTTGTATATCTCTAACGTTCTTGTAAATGAGACTTGAAAGCCCTCTTGCTTTCCCCTATATAAAACTTGTTGCATGGGCACTTCAATGCATATATAACACATTCAGAAGTACAGCCAAAGTTTGATAAAAACTTTAAATTTTCGTCCATTAATATATTGAAAACTCAATGTAACATACTGACAAGAAATGCATTTTCCACAGGGAGTGGTACCTAAAACATATAAACTATTTGGTTTGCTAACACTTGGGATTTGAAATTTATTATGTACTAATTTGTCTTTTATACTACATCCCTTTTTAAAAGAAAATGTTGGTTTAGTGCATAAATCAGCAAATTCCTTGAATTTCAAAAGATACCCCCAATATTGCTTAATAATTGGGACTACCCTATCACTCAACAAATCATATGCCATAACCACATACATTTGCTTTTGTTCCTTAGGGGATTGTATATTTTTTGTATTGGCACTTCTATTATTATCTGTCTTATTTGTCACCTTAACCCTATCAAGTGCTTTCCTTACAAGATGTTCCTTATAACCCCTATTTATAAACATTGTTAGGATTCTGTTCTAACCTATTTTCAGATCTTTATCAGTATTGCACAAACGTTTTATTCTCATAAATTCCCCATAAGGTAATGACTTTAGTAGATGTGGAGGATGGAAACTGGAACCATGGAGAAACCATGCATACTTCCTTACTTTAACTGTTCCACAAGCTTGCCTATTTCATTTGACAGGTTTTGACAAAACACATAAATAATTGGAAAAGACTTGAAGAGTCAAACTGCAGCAGGCCACCTGTTTCTGTACATTTTTAGGACAGGGTGTTTTCTATAGATATTTGTTTTTTGTACCTCTTTATTTATTTATTATTTATTTATTTATTTCCAGTTTGATTACCAGAGAAGTCCACTTGGCCTAAATGACCCATTTTCAGTGGAGGCCTGGGAAGAAAAGCTCCAAGATACATTATACAGTTTAGAATACAACGATACAAAAGTTTAAAACATACAATATATAGTACAGTTACAAATAAATACATTCAATGACATGCATAGTCAACAAAATTCATTGTGGGTGGTCTTATGGGTTATGAAGTTTCAGTTGAGCAAACACTCATGTATTAGGTGTGAAAATATTTTACTTACATACATTTAAGTAAATGTGGATGAACTTTACATGCACACTTTTAAAGTATGACGTTATTTACAATATTTACAAAGCTGAGTCGTGTGATAAGTAGCTATGAGAGATGAAGAGAGCTTTGATACACTCATAGGAAAATAGCTGTGGGAGATTATAGAGAGCTTAGGAACCTGAGAGAGAACCCCTTGGGGTCATATACTTGGAATGATTAAGTGGGGTGAAGGCAGGTACATTTCCATTTCATGGACAGGTGTTTGAAAGCCGGGTTTTGAAGTTTTCTGAGTTTGGTATGGTTCTTAAGAGAGGAATGAAGAGAATTCCATTTTTTGCCTAGTGAGATAGAGAGGAGAAGTTGGCCAGCTGGACATTTGGGTTTGTGAATAGCAATTAGGTTTTGATGTTCAGATTTGAGAGTTCTGTTGGGGGTGTAAGAGGAAAGGATTTTTGTTAGAGCCGGACATTTTGTGGGGGGAAATACAAATTTGTGTGCAGTGGTGAGTTGGAGGAAGTCTAGTTTGGGAGTTCAAGCCAATTTAGGGATCGTAGGGTAAGGCAATGATGGGTAGAAGTTTTGGATTTGGTGGCAAATTTAGAGATTTTATTGTAGCAGATTTCTAGTTTGGAGGTGATAGAGGAGGACAGGTTAGTTAGGAGAGGGGCTCCATATAATAAGGAAGTAAGTAGATAAGTAGTGGCCAGAGTATGTCTAGTAGAGTAGGAGAGAAAGCGATTGTTCCTGTACAGCATACCTAGCTTTTGGTAGGTTTTCTTAATATTTTGTTGAATATGGATATCAAACTTGAGTTGTTCATCAATAGTAATGCCAAGTAGTTTAGCAGAAGGAACCACTTCTATAGGTGAGTTGGTTTGACTAAGGACTTTGAAAGCATTTTTGTTGTGGGAGGGAACAGTAGAAGTTTTGATTTATTTGCATTGAGAGAGAGGTGGTTTTGGCGCATCCAGTTTTCGGTTGTTGAGAAAGCAGTTTGGCTTTTAGTCAACAATTCAGAGAGGTTTGAGGCAGAGCAGACTAAGGTTGAATCATCTGCGTATTGAATGATTTTGGTATCAGGAATAGCAGTGTGAAAGTTATTGATGAATATGTTAAAAAGCACAGGCCCAAGGATGGATCCCTGTGGTACGCCAGTTGGGGTAGGTAAGAAGGAGGAGATGGAGTTCTTCCATTTGACTGCCTGAGATCTGTCTGATAGGTAACTGGAGAACCAGGATAAAGTGTTTGGTGAGAGATGGAGGCTTGAGAGATGATAGAGGAGGTGTTTATGGGAAACAGTATTGAATGCTTTAGACAGAGTGAGCAAAACAGTAGAAACAAAGTGTCCTGAATCTCGGGCTTGACTGACAGTTTCAAGGAAAGAGAGTAGAGTGGTTATAGTGCTATAGCCTGGGCGGAAGCCATGTTGGGTAGGTGTAAGAAGATTGTTTTGGGTCAAGAAAGACATAACTTGAAGATGGATGCACTTTTCTAGGATTTTGGAGATTGGTGAGAGCAGAGCAATAGGGCGGACGTTTGAGATGCTGGTGTTTAGCGCCTATATTATAACATCAAATTTTATAAAGTTCGAATGTTATAATATCGAACCAGTTTTGTCTAATGCTGAAAACAGCGAAGGTGCAGGACACCGAATTCGGTGGGCCTTTGATATGGCTTTGCTGTTTTCAGCGTTCGATATGTTGGAACATTACGGTTCGGGTTCAGGTAAGTGTGCTATTGTGTGTAGGTTAGGGGCGGGTTAGGTGAGTTAGGGTTAGGGAGCGGGTCAGGTAAGTGTGCGGTTGTGTGGACGTTAGGGTTAGGGCATGGGTCAGGTAAGTGTGCGATTGTGTGTAGGTTAGGGGGCGGGTTAGGTGAGTTAGGGTTAGGGCATGGGTCACGTAAGTGTGCTGCTGTTGTGTGCAGGTTAGGGTTAGGGGGCAGGTTAGGTGAGTTAGGGTTAGGGCGCAGGTGAGGTGAGTGTGCGATAGTGAAGGATCTTAGAGTTAGGGTTGGGTTAAGGTAAGTGGATAGCTAGTAGTGTATGTAAAGTTTAGTTTAGGTTTAGGTGTAGAATTTTAAGTGTATGTGTGTGGATTGCTGTTTTTTGTGTGTGTTTGTGTTGTATGTATGTTTCTCGGAATAGCGTTTTTTTTCCCTAGGAAAAAAATTGCTATTCTGACTGTTTGATGTTTGCAGATTTTGGTGTTTAGGGTTCAATATTATAACATTCGATGTTTACGAACTTCAATGTTATAATATAGACCCGGTGTTTATGCCTCCTTTATGAAGAGGAAGAATATAAGCTGAGGGTCAGAGTTTGGGGACATATGATTCCTTTATATATCTGTTAATTATGATGCTGATTGGGAGAGCTATACCAATCAGCAGCACATTTTAGGAAGGAGGAGGGAATATTGTCAGGAGCATTAAAGCAAGGTTTAAGTTTGGACAGAAGTCTTTTTATAAAGTTAGTAGAGACAATTTTGAGCTCGAACATAAGGGGAGGGTTATTAGGGGAGTTAGACGAGGAAGAGTGAGGGGCAGGTGGGTTATTGTTGGGAAAAGTTTTGATCAGGTCAGAAATAGTTTCTATGAAAAATAAGTTAAATTCAAAGCCTAGTTCAAGGTCAGATTTGCTTGGGTCAGGACATGGGTTATTCTTGGATCCTGGATTGAGGAATAAGTTTATTGATTTCCAGAATTGCTTGGGGTTTTTATTGTTATTGGACTGGACCTAATATTGTAGGATTTTTTGTCCTTGGTAATTAGCTGTTTTGCAAGGTTACGGAGCTGTTTATACTGGAGCAAGGCATTGGGCAGTTTATTGTTTTGGTAAAGCTTCCATAGTGTGTCCCTTTGGTGCATAATTTGTTCTGTATCTTTAGATAGCCAAGGAACTGTATTAGTTTTTATCCTTTTGTATCTTTGAGGGGCTAGGGAGTTTAGAGTGTCTAGGAAGACAAAGTTGAAGTAGTCTACAGCATTGTCAAGAGGCAGGGTGTTTAGAATTTGCAAGTTCATTTGTTTGAGAATGTTTGAGAAAGTTATGGGGTTAAAGCTACTGAGGTTGCGAGTGAGAATGTTGATGTTAGTGTGGGGAAGAGCTAGTTGAGCGATGATTGAAAGCTGGGAGGTGGTCGCTAATGGTGTCAGGAATTGTGCCAGAGTTGGTTATTTTATTTGGATCAGAGACTAGGATCCAATCTGTAGTGGATCCAGGGGGATTTACTTTGTTAGGTCGGGTGATGGAGAGGATTATCTGAGTAAATTTATAGAGGTTGATGGATAGGGAGGGAAAGGGGCTATTGACTTTATTCCAGTCAATATTTACATCTCCTATAATGTATGTTTCATAGTTAATTTCAGTAGATGCCCATAGGAGAATATTTCCGAGGGTAGAGATATTGTTACCAGGTGAGATATATAGGGCTATGATGCAGATATTCTTGTGTTTTCTCCCTCTGTTTCTTTTTTAGGGAGTTCCAGTTCTTTCTTGGCTTGGGAAATTTATTTCAGTATTCTATGTTTCTTCCTTGTTTTCAGCAGACATTTTGTGTGATTGTTTGAAAACTAGGTTAGTGTAATTTACATTTCGTATGGGCTTGTATTTTATAGTTAGGTTTGAATATTTGGTTTCTGTTTTAATAGGGATTTGTTGTTGTAGTGGTTTACATGAGATATGCACATTTCTAAAATTTCTTAGTTATTAATTAGGAAGATTTGTATATTTTTATTATAGGTACATGACTTTTCTGTGTGCAGAGCTTAGGTGAACTGATACCATTTAGTGGCATGGCCTTTTTTTTGTAGGTTCAACTAATTCATTTTATAGACGGTATATGTTGATGAACAAAACCAGAAATTCCTTTAACTGGCATGTCAGGCCTGTAAGTCCATTGGAAATATGTATAGCAAAGTACGATAACAAACATAAAACACACATAGTGGTGTTGTCCTCTTATATCAGTTATCCAGACAAGATGATTTAGAGTGGTGTTGTTGTGTTATATTAATTGCCCAATCAAAATGATTTTCAAACAGACCAGACCTCTTTTAGGATAAGTAAGTACAACTGATGTAAACATAGAAGAAGCTTGTGGACCTGTTTGACTGCAGACGATAAGTAGAGTAACAACTTTTCCCAGTTTGGTAGAGTAACAGATTTTCCCAGTTTGGTAGAGTAACAGCTTTTCCCAGTTTGGTAGAGTAACAGCTCTTCCCAGTTTTTAATATCTCCATCAACAGTTTTCCTCAGCATGGATTTCAATATTCTATTAAAACTTTGTACTACTATATCAGTCTGAAGATCATGGTCTGATGTCTTCATCTGTTTGTCTATAACTCACTGACATAACTGATGCAGTTCTAGTGACATGAAGGGACTTCCTTGATCAGTGAGTAAGCCACTCTAGAGAATAACAGTATCACCTGCCTGGCAAATGCCTTAACATTAACGTTGTGTAATGTCTCTGCTTCTGGAAATTTGGCAGAGTAGTCCATTACAACTAGAATGTACTGATGACTATTGCTTGATTATTGACTTATTATTATTATTATTATTATTATTATTATTATTATTATTATTATTATTATTATTATTGACTAATGGCCTCACAGTGTCCATAACAATGCATTTCAATGGTATTTTTATGATAGGCATTGGGATCAAGGGACTTATATGTCCAGGATGGGATGCAATTTTTTCCACTCTGGACAAGAAGTACAGAAGTTTTTCATGTCTTTCATTACTTCTAGTGAATAAAATCTGCCTAATACCGTTGCCTTAAATTTGTCCATCCCCAGGTGACCTCCTAAATGAGAGTATGTGCTAGCTTTATTACTACTGTACTGTAAAGTTTTGGCACTAACAACTGATGCAGAAATGTATTCCATTTCTTTAAATAAAAGGTAACCTTTTAGTTCAAAATATGGTAAGAAGTAGTAAGAACATTTTTTCACTATCTTTCCCTACAACATTGCTTATGTTTTTTTCCTCTGTCTTGCCCTTCTTATAGCATCATCACTCAACTGCACCTTTTTAAAGTAAGGTGGCTTAGTAAGTCCACAAACCCAGGGTTACTTTCATCAGTGACTTGCCTCAAGGTGGAAGGTGTAGCAACTTCCTCCAAAACAGTGGTACTGCAGCTTCTTCTATATCTTCCCATGCAAATGGTAGTGCTAAACAAAAACCACCTTCTGATTTACTTTCTCTGTTATCAGCACGGGTCTCTTGAGTGCACTGTTTTCTTGAAGGTTGCTTTCCTTCTTCCTAGGTGTAAGTGGAAACCATCCTTACATTTTCTTTTCCCTCCCTGAATTGTTCCTCCATTACAAAGAGTATGTAAGAACAAAATTTGTTGTCAGTTTTACTTTTTCTTGGTTTGCTGGTTTCTGTTGCTTGCTGTCTGCCTTCATTTGCATTCCCTGCTTTATACTAACATAAGTAGGTGCAGAACTCTACATTTTCCTGCATATCTCACTTTCTGTACTCAGTATATTCTAAAGGTTTTCACAAAAGTGCTCTCATTTTTCTCTTTCTGTATTCTTTTATTTATGCACCAATATTTCTTGTAAGTTTCTCTGCATACTTCTGTCTTGAACGGATTTCCACGTCAGAGTTTATTATTAGTTCATCTTCAGTTCCTGTACTGACATCTATTACAGTTTTGGACATCTGCTGCTCTGTCATTGGAACATGCTTCTAATTATGGACAGGATCCTTTTTACTGTCTAACCACAACCAAATTCCATCTCCTTTTGCAGTTATTATGCCAATTCCCACGGTGGTGGTGCTGCGGTAGCATTGTCGCCTCATGGTAAGACGCTGTCTGGTTCGATTCTCAGCTAGAGCATTTTCTGCGTGGAGACATGCATGAATGGGTGTACCTTCGTTGAAGATTGTGCATCAGGGCTGGTAACTCGGCACGTAAACATCAACTACCAATCATTAGCATACTGAAGTTCCACTGTGGCGACCCCTAACCGGGAAAAGCTGAAAGGCACAACATGCCAATTCCCCTACCTAGTCCTGATTCTGAATCTCTGTATGCAGTGACTACCTTGCTCTCCCCTAGTCTTATACCAAATGGGTGTATCATGCTGCTGTTCTGCCTCTTTCGTACTATGTGTATTGGCAACACACATTGTGTGACTGGGTGTTTCCTCCTCCCACATTTCTTGTAGTGGTTTAAAATAGGGAAATCTTTTTCCAGTTATTGTACCATGAGTTAAATTGTAGCTTGCATCCCCAGAATGAAAAGTTTCCCAAAATGTGTAGGGGGATCCTATTTCTGTCACTATGAATGCATATTATTTCCATGATTTGGTTGTTAATAACATTAAACTTACACTCCAGAGTTTGCTCGACAAGGGAATTCATGCTTTAGGAGCCTAAGAGAACTCAGACTTTCCATTATTCTACAAATACATTATATTTTGCGAGCTTGGCCATAACACAGGAACATAAAGCTGACTCAGTCATCATAGCTGTAGTTTTATCGAATTCCATAGGAACTACTTCATGCAAAGTAAGTTTTGGACTTTTTACATTTCTATCAAAAGTATAATAAGGCTAAGAAAAAGATAAAAATACACATTCTAAATGAAAATTTTACAGCTGTGTTCACCAAGGAAAGAGAGGGTGGACTGCTTTTCTGGAATGTAGGTTAAGAGTAGTGTAGAATGGAGAGATAGGTAATGACTGACAAAACTGTAATAGTAGCTGAAGGGAGATAAAGCACAGAGATCAGCTAGGATACATCTTAGTATAGTAAATATGGCTGATGTGATTTAAGCTAAACCTCTGATAAAACTATTAATAGGTCTCTTAGGGAGGGGGTTAGTCCTGGAAGATTGTGGAGAAGCACTGGTGTGTCCATCCATAAAGGCAGAATAAGGAGTGATGAAAGCAATTCACAGAGAACTATAAGCCAATAAGCCTAACTTCACTGATCAGAGAAACAAAGGAACGGTCCTGATTGTAAGTCTTATGGAGAATATGGAACAACATGGGCTACTCAGCAAATTCTAGTATGGATTCAGAATAAAATAAAGCTTGTCAGACTAACTTGATCCAGTCATAGTACTAATCCTACATCCAAGTAGGCAGAAAGAGACAACCTGTCAATATGATCTGTATGGACATCAGTAAAGTCTTTGACTCATCCCAGATTGCAGACTCATTGAAAAGGTAAAGCAGAAGCAGTGGTAGAAAGCTCTGTGACTGAATACACAAGTGGTTAGATAAAAGATGGTTAGATGGCTGAGTATGACTGTCTGAGATGCACTCACAGAAGGAAAGAATGTGAGAAGTGATGTCCCACAGCCACCTATTTAACATCCAAGTCTGTTATTATGGTCACTTTTAACCTCATGCATAGCAAGACAATTGGAAAAAACTTTCTGCTGATGACATTAAGCCTGGGAGGATACTATCAAATTAGAGGAACAGGCCTGGAAGGGGACATAAATAAGCCACAACCGTGGTGTATAGGAGATGGTAGCCTCACTTTGTTCCTTCCAAGTGCATGGTGTTGGACCTTTTTAATGTTAACCGAGAAGCAGAATATGTACTCAGGGAAATCAGACTGAAAAGTTTAAAGCAGTTGAAGAACTTGAGGTAATTGTTTTATAAACTGTATACTATCAGAAAAAGGGTGAAAGGATGATGCAAAATGCAAACTAAATGCTGAAGGGTATAACTTGGGAATGTGATCCAATGGTGAGACCCCTGCAGGAGCAGAATGTCTGTTCTGGAGACTTCTAATGAAAAGAAAGGTCAGTGCTAACATAGAGTACATAGAAAGGCAAATGCAATGGTAACAGGAATGGAGTATATGAAATTTGAGTAGAGGTATAGGAAACTAGCCAACTTTTCTCTGGAAAAAGAGACATAGAGACATGACATGAAATGAGTATATACAAGGCACTAAAAAGCAAAAATAAGGGACTCACAATGGAAAAGAAAGACAGACAGGAAAGAAGAAACATAACATGTAGATCAAAGGAAAATGTTCAGTTTAGATTTGAGAATATTTTATTCACAGCGAGGGTGTTGTTCAGGTGGAATCAGTTGGTGGACTGGATGGTACAATCCAAGACATTTAAGGCCTTTAAAAGATCCTGGTACTTGTGGAAAAAATGGATTGTATAAGTCTTAAACATGGACTATAAGTTGTACATGCTCCTTTGGTTTGCCAGACTGAATCATTACCTTCATCATCCATCTCTTATAACAAAAGTAGTACCAATTTCTCCCTTGTATGCAATCCAGAGACAGTATCAGCAGATTTGTGCTGACATGAAATCGGATTTCAGTATATACCAAGTCACCACTTGTAGCCATAGGACTACATGTTGAAAAGGTGTTCAGTGAACCAAATGGGTTGTGTCTTTTTACTATTCTCTCGGCATCCATTTTTTGGTCAGCATTATTTTCTTGACTGTAGTCTGTTTAAATGGACACATCCACACATTTTAACTTGCTGATTTCCTTTTACAAGCTTTTAAACTCATGCACACACACACATACACTAAACAGGAGTACTCCATGTCTCCTCTTATGTTTGCTTCCATCATAGAATCTTTGGATATTATTTTTTAGAGAATAGATTCAAGCTACACTTCTACCCAACAGTTCCTATATACTCATTGTATCTTATAATTGGAAATATTTATTTTTAACTGAGAAGAGTGCAACACGTATTCTGCTGCATGGTATTTTGAAGTGTGGCATATGTAAATATTGTAAATACATCAAACTGGGTCCATTTGTCAACCTTACCCACATTGACAAGATAATTGTTTTTTAAGGTCATTATAACTGCAATATAAGGAATGTAGTGTATTTAGAGAGAAGCATCAGCTGTGATGGCTTTATGAAAGTTACAGACACAAGGAAGCTGTCACAGTGTCACAGTACCTTTTGGAAAATTTACATGCCATTGAAACTAAAATATAAATAATGTATTATATAACACACCATAAGTTGTGCTAATTGTAAAAGATTTGTAGTTTCAATTGTAAGCGTTTTTGGGTTTGATTAAAAGGGAGGAGATCTGAACAGTTGGAAAACATAGGTAGGCATTAAGCTAGCTGCCCTTATGGGCCATTTTAAGCTTAGCCACTATTCCTTTCAAAGGTGTGAATCAAACCTTGTGCTTGGAAGGTAAAATCAAAAACTTAACCATTATACCAACTAACAGGTTGGTGTGATAGATTAACTTATTAGCCAATTACAACTCTGGTTCAAATGAGATTATTATTTTATAAAGTGTATTAAACATGAAATAATTGAAAATATCTCATTTCATTGATTTAAAGTTGGATTATGTCAAATTGTAAGCTTTAATTTTAACTGCAACTATGGTAACATTTCTATTTTGATACAGTCTTTATCCACATAAATATGAAAGCTCAATTTTATTAAAAGTGTCATCTTGATTTTCTGTGTGGCAATTATTTTTGTTTTAGTTATTTGATGTTTTATTCCCCATCCAAAGATTTGCTGTCGTTTTTGTGACCTTGTCTTTTACAGAAATTAAAATAGAATGGAAAATTACAAGAACACAGACTGGTGGCACTTATTCCCAAATCCTTCTCTCAATGAAGTCAGCAATGTGTTGATAGTTTTTAGTTGCGCTGTTCATAATGTGAAGCAACTTTACAATTCACAATGGCCATCTACTAACTTGTACAGCTCCTATTCAAGTTGATGCCGCGGACGCTATTGCTTCTGGTTCATCAGAGAAGTAAACCGATATTTCTAATTTAAGAAACAGTATGTGCATAGGACATGACCTGACAGAAGATGCCCGTAGCAAGGACAACAATAACAGCATGTTTAAAGACAGAGCTTCTGACTACACTTTCTTCTGTCCACATTCAGTTGACTTGATTGGCTTACAATCGGCTTGCAAGATCAGTTCTGTTCTTAGATGTCTAAGGCTCTTTAAATTAATTAGACTTCCTCACCTTACAAGTATCTCAGATAACACTTTTCCCATGAGTCATCATTTGTTAACCTAACCTATAGGGATTATGTTGCCACCTGACTCTAACTAGCTGGATAATCAATATCTTAATTAAATAAGAAATATGTGCCCTTTCTGGCAACTTCTAGTGACCCCAGGGGTAAAACAGTTAAATAGACTTGTTTTGGGTCCCTTTGAAACATCAAGTTGTTGTGTCCTTTCTGTGTCACCAGTATAATGCCAGAAAAAAATATAATTCAATGATATTTCAAATATTTCTATGCTACCCTTTTGGCTACCAACAAATTTCCTTTTCACCATGAAAGAGCATTAGGTTTCACTCCTATTTTCTGGTTTAGACAAAGAAAACCTTGAAGATAAGGTTAGACTTACCTTATTCTAGCTTGTTGTTTCACACCCATAACCCCAGATTTTCCTGCTAAATTCATGTCACAAGCATACTTTAAGCTACAGTCTGCACTCATCTTGTTTACCAGAGATAAACCTCTAAGGTTCTGGAAGAGTTTTCTTGCCCCTTTCTACGGTCATTCAGAAAATGTAATAACCACAAAAAATGAGGAACCAGTCCAGAATAAAACAGTTAATCCAAACCACTGGACAGAATCAAGGACAAACAGTCTCCACTCTTTATTGGCACAAAGGAAAGAACTTCAGAAAATGTCTAAATTTACCAAATAGTCCCGTTTCTATGGCTGAAACGAAGGAAGATTATTTAACAGTACAAAGTTTCTCAGTGCTATAACACTCCTACCCACCTTTTGCTTCTCTTAGCTCTATATATAAAGTTGATCGCTTCTCTTAGCTCTATATATAAAGTTGATCGCTTCTCTTAGCTCTATATATAAAGTTGATCGCTTCTCTTAGCTCTATATATAAAGTTGATCAAAATTAAAGCTTTAGTTACTACCAGATCTCTCATTTTATAAATGCCAGACTAGCAATGCACCCCATAGCCTGGCCTGAATTCCTCCCTACATCTTGTATACCTGCACAAACACACACACACACACACACACACACACACACACACACACACACACACACACACACACACACACACACACACACACACAAAACACACTTAGATTAGATATACAGATATAGATATAGATATAGAAATAAATATAGATATACAGAGAGAGATAGGCATAACTAGATATATTTAGCCTAATGGTTGAACCCACTCAGATACAGGGTGTGATAGTGCAACAAAAAAGCTCGTAAAATTTCTGTAAGCCAGCCAGATCTATGCTACTTGAAAAAATAAAGTATATGTTCATATACTGCATTCACAAAACAACATAGTCCACATAAGAACACTTTCTAAACCCAAATCTGTCCTTACTTTAAAAAAGGAAAACCTAAGTAAAATAGATGGCAGTTTGCATTTATATCAGTGTAAAAAAGTAACTTCACACACTGCTCACCCAAAACAAACCCACATGCCCCCATCAAAAATAGCACTTTCCACCTAAATCAGTCCCAAAAATGAATTTAATTTACATTTGAATTAAAAACTATTAAAACAGGACAACAAAAATTGAAATTACTACCAGAAGTGCTCATTCAGAAAATGACATTACCAGCATAATTATCCACATTTTAAGTATCTATCTATAAATAAATAAACTGTAAATCTTGTAAGTCCAAATAGAATCCTGACAACACTGAAAAAAATACATAAAATGAATAAACATTTATAAAACATATACAAGGTAACTAAAGACCTATTCACTGGGGATTTAAGCAATTAACATAGCCCAATAAAGTCAAACTGAAATACTAGATTATCATAAAAATACATGAAATAACATATAAATGTAATACACAGTAGTGCAGTTTATATGATGCATGAGCCATCTTGTTCTATAGTATTAAATAGGTTCATAGGTTGGTACTAGGCTATCAGCCCTAGGGCCTATACAAGTCTAGCCATAACAATTCCCTGGCTATTTCTTCCCACATTATTTACTTTTCTGGACCCCTGTCTAGCAGGGCGACTGACGCGATCCCTGGGGTGAATTTCCTTTCTCCCATCCAATTGTCAAAGTTCCTCTTGAAGAGGTCCAAAAGGCACTCTCTAACTTGGTCCCTAAACATACGCTACACAATATAACAGACCATAATTCTACAGATTGTAGAGTGTTGTGTTTGGTATTGTGTGTGTGTGTGTGTGTGTGTGTGTGTGTGTGTGTGTGTGTGTGTGTGTGTGTGTGTGTGTGTGTGACACACACACACACACACACACACACACACACACTCACATATATATATATATATATATATATATATATATATATATATATATATGTTGGAAAGATTAGTGGCGTAGCCCCCCACATTATGCAACCAGTTTTTACTGATGTTATAAGTTTTAATGTATTGTTAATGGATACACAGGTATATAATAGTGCATAAACTGCAGGTATGTGGAAGGGCTACACCCCCCACACCCCCCAATGGGGGGGGCTGTGCCCCTCACCCCCCAAGAATATATTCTCACTCCAGGTTAGCACTACAGTGGGGAACAGGGCATATACCTGCCAGTGCTGTTTTTTGGTCAAATGAGTTTTCAGTCATATGGGTTTTCGGTCAAATGAACTTTCGGTCATTTAGTCTCAGTCAAATGGGCTTTGGTCATATGAACTTTCAGTCATATGTAGTGAACCCATATATATATATATATATATATATATATATATATATATATATTCATGCATACAGAAACAGCGTATCTGAGACAATACCATGTTCAAGGAATTTAACATAAATATGTAACTGGAGCTGCAGCTTATATAGGAACATTTCTATATTATAACGCCTTCATTTTGAAAACTAGTATTATAACAAGCACACATCACTATAGATATATTTACTTTCTTTGCTGATTCATGTGAACTTTGTTTGCTGAATTTATGTTTGAAGACTGAGACTTATTTCCTATTGGTTGGTAAGAATGGTGGCTCCTTCGAAGTCATTTTGAACTCTATGGCTTCTAAGGTCTTACTACAGCACTACTGTTGACTAGACAGTCTTTTCAGATTTTTCTTCCAGTTTCATAAAATATTTTTATTTTTATGATTATAACAAGTATTTCCAAGCATTAATAAAATATAAAATGTGAGACCACCATACCTCTCAACTTCTTAGAGCAAAAAATCTGGACAAAGTCTAAAATGATGGGGGGATAAATAGGGACAAATTTTAAATATTGCTCTTAAAAACTTAAAAAGTTGATAGAATAATAGGTTTTCCATTAGCATGAATTTTCTGAAGGATGTGGAGTCTTAAACTCAAATGTTTGTCATTATTTAATGACTTCAATCCTCAGCTATTTGCCATAAAGGTACAGATTTTAGGAGGAACTCACCAAAAATCCGAGGCAAAAATCTGGACATTCTGTGAAAATCTGTACAGTCGAGACATATGGGGACCACATTAAGAATATCTTTTTTCATTTTCTTGTTTTTTTCTGTTATTGTAAGATTAAAACAGTGTGAGAAGATCAGAAACAGATGTGATGTCTGATGGTATCAATATCTGAATTAGTATGAGGAAAATATACAAAAAATGTGAAGAGAACTCTATAGCAATCCTGTTAAAATATTTTCAAAAATAACATGTCTCTACTACTCAGGACAGCCACTGTTTGACTAATGCAACATCTCATTTACAACATGCAGTTCTTGACTCATCAGATGTTTTCTTCACAATACTGATATACTCTTACAGCTTACCCGTGTAATTGAACCTTCATCAAAAAACATTAGTGCATATTCTAATTCATTGCAAGCCCTCCAAAAAGTACACTATTCATCATATTCTTTAGAATATATTCAATCCCATGATGGTAATAGTGACCATGTCAAATTTCTGAGTTAACTTCAATACGATCATGGTTCCACAAAAAGGGAAGAATTATATCTGCCGCAACCTCCTTGAACAAATGTCACTTCCCATCCCCAACCAAAAGAACTTCATGCCTGTATGTTTTTCACCACATGTGTATTCTTGGGATAGTCCTAGAAAGTGTATTTGCTCCAAAGCATAGACCATTTTTAATAATAAAAAATGTTTGTTAGGCCATACTATTTATCTGTATTATTTTTGCTTATGCTGTCCCTGCTGTCTCTATTTGCTACTTGACTACTTTTTGTTTATTTGCAGTCATTTACATTAGTTCTCTAGAGCGTAGCATAAAACAGATGATAAAAAATACAGAGTATTTTCTCTTAACTTACTGTTAAGACAGCATAATTTTTGTCACCATTTGTAAAGACAATATTCTTCACTTAGGCACTATTTCCTCTCTATAACTATGTTTGGCATATCAATTTGCCACTAACTTCAGCAATCGTTACAACTTGTTTTTGATAAGAAGACGAGATGGGCTATAATTCACCAAATCTGCTGATGGCTGCAAACTGATTGCCATCACATTCTCCCCTAGAGACATATACATTCTGCAACAAGGGCTATCACATTCTCCCCTAGAGACATATACATTCTGCAACAAGGGCTATCACATTCTCCCCAAGAGACATATACCTTCTTCAACAAGGGCTCAGTTTGAGAAGCAGTTAGTGCAATGAACTTGGGCTTAAGCTTAGTGTAAAAATTGTAGTGTGTTTTTTTTGGCAAGCAAGAATCCCCCACTTCATATCATATCGAAGATGCTCCCACCCTTAAAAATTATTCAGTGACCAAGGATCTTTTGACTTCCATATGTCATATATCAGTTATTGATAGAAAATCCTTATACCTAGCACAATTAATTTACAAAGTCATATCTTCCAAGAGTAAGGAAGTCATAATCTCTCTCCGTACATCCCTCATCTGACCTACAATGTTCCCTTTGGTGTGCACTTTCTCAGCATCTCATCCAACATGAAAGACATCAATGATTTCTGACTAACAATATTACCAGTTTAAATTCACTAAGCTATAATAATAAGCTGAATGCTTTCTCACTATATTCTGTTTTATGCAGTCTCCTTTGTCGTGATCTGTGTTTGGCCTTCTGAGTCATAAAATGCCCCCACTTGATAATTCACATCTTTGCAAAGCAAATAATACTACAAATGCCCACACCAAAAACCTTAACGTTCACTGACATATCAATAGAACATCTAGATTCCTAACCCAATGATTTTCTACTTATGGAATAAACTTCTTCTACATGCCAAGCTATGCAACACAGTAAGCACATTCAAAACTACTCTGAATGATTAGATGGACAATGTCAGGGAGCCTAACTCATCCAATCAGTATCGGCCTTAGCTGCCTAGGCTTCTAAATAGTTTTCTGGGATCATGCCTAATGCATAGCTCTATGGATCTGTAGTGCATTTGCTGAAATGCACATAAGGTCAAAAGGTTTTGGAGCACTCACTTGCGAGTGGGGGTGCTTAAGGTCAAAGACTTGTTAGTATGAATGGCAATAATACTGAATTGCCATTTATACAACATACTGGTATTTTGCGGGGTTTAATGGTTATGTTGAGGTTGTCAGTGGGTTCTGTATACCTTTTAAATGGGTTGTTGTTTGTGGTATTTGTGCTGGGGAGTCATTGCTGGTGTGGTTGATAGTGTGTGAGTAGCAGCGATTCCCATTTTCAGGAAGAATTCTTCCATCTCTGGAAGTGGTGTGACTGTGGAGTTGGTCTGGGGATAGGTGCTTGTCCTCCAAGTGAAGGGTGCAGGGGGGGCTTGTCCCCTGCAAAAAAAAAGAGTTTTGTTTGATTTTATTTTGTGTAGGGTATTTTTGTTTGTTTTGATGTTTTATGCTTCATTGTTGTAAGGTTTCATCATTATTTATATTAAAAT
Organism: Protopterus annectens; assembly: GCF_019279795.1. NCBI lineage: Eukaryota > Metazoa > Chordata > Ceratodontiformes > Protopteridae > Protopterus > Protopterus annectens. The sequence continues at coordinate 836,159,530 of NC_056744.1, forward strand.
TGCTTTGCTCACTCTTTTGATGTTCCCTGTTTGTGGTGTTCACACTTTACTGATCCAATACAATCATACATTCATACATACATAATACACATATACATTTAATAGACAGACAGACAGATAATCAAAATATTACACTATCACTGGAGAATGACACATTTGTCAAGTACAATTTCACTCAGTTGATAAGATAAATTGATATGCTCTCAAAACATGTCTATCCCAATGCAGCTAAAGACTCATGCAAAACCAGTTTAACATTCTAACGCTGAATCACTATCATTTGAAGAAAACAACAATTTCCTCTGATGCAACAGATTCGGTTTCTGGCAATCTAGCATGACAAATTCAACTTCATTAAGCTCAGTTAACACTAACTGCATGGATACAACAAAATATCTTAAAATACTTGGATGTTCACATATCTTTTAACTTTCTGAAAACTTTAAACATCCTTTAGAAATTAATTTCTCATCACATTAGAAATCAAATAAGATGAAATGTTGTCAGTACAAGTATTTTCTAGAGTATATAAGAAGTCCAAATGGCCATACTGCCATAAAGTCATATGTAGCTTATGCTGTTCCTTCACCTCTATCAATAGCTAACCTTAAGCAAGCCTTTGCTGGCCTAAAAAATATGTAGCATGAGAAGTTTCCAAAGGTATGCAAAATAAAATAGTATAAGACTTGAAGGACTTTTTCACCTTGATCCATGTGGGTATTTCATAAAAGCTCAAATTTCACAGTGAAGTTTGTAAAGTGCCTTTTGTAAACAGCATTATTATCCCAAACTCACATGAATGGGGCTTTATTTCTGTAGCCTGTTTGCTAATATAATCAGCTTCTAGTTTGCTGTATTTTAGTGAACAGAGAATTTCTTCTGGAGTAACCTCTGCCAGAGTATGTTGCTGCAAAAATGACTATTACAAGTATATATTACTGTTGTTTGAATGTAAAAACAAATGAACAAAATGTTTAACATCAGAATCTAGCTGCTCAGTCTTAGGGCAATATATTTTGATAAAAACAAGGCAATTAAGATGAGATATTCAAATATATGAAATGGAAATAAAGTTGAAATATAACTTTGAAAACGGAAATAATCTGGATGGATAAATTAAACAATGTGTGAGTTAAGATCAAGAACATTTTGAAGGAAATTTATACAAAGGTACTGAGCATAATACATTTCCTTTTTATGGATATAAAAAATAGTGGGTGTAAAGCCATTCCAGTAGATAAATTGTATGTAGCTCTAAGACCTCTTCTTATGCACAACAGATTGTAGATATATTTACAAAATTTTATTTGTAAAATGGTTAGTTTGCACAAGGGGGGGGGGGGGGCAATTTGTGATGCAACATCCAGGTAACTTCAAATACTAAATTAAATTAGATCATATTAAGAAAATACTAAGCAAGCGAGACTCCAGTAAAGCACATTAAGGAGACAAAAATTAATGAAAATGACTTACGAACATTTCAGTGTGGATACTACCATTGCACCTGTTACTCACAAGATCATTTAAGTATGGAGGGATTTCTTAAGATTGTAGACATACATTTGTTAATCTCATCTTTAAGGGAAAGGAAAGTAAGACTATCCCAGAGTCATGCAGCTCCATAAGTCTACTTTCCTGTTGTGAAAAAAAATGGATAAGAGTATGTTGGAATAATTATTGACTGAATTGGTTGGGATTTGAAAATATAATAATTGTACACATATATATATATATATATATATATACACACACACACACACACACACACACACACACACACACACACACACACACACACACACACACACACACACACACACACACACACACACACACACACACACACACACACACACACACACACACACACACACACATATATATATATATATATATATATATATATATATATATATATATGGAAACACTTTATAATCTTGAAATACTGAAATGGCGAATTTCAGTATCTCGACGCTATAAAGTCAAAATTTGAAAATAGCAAAAGTGCATAATCGTGAATTCGAATATCTCGAATTTGTGGTTATGGCTTTACGCTACGTTCATAGGTTGGTACTAGGCTATCAGCCCTATGGCCTATACAAGCCTAGCCATAACAATTCCCTGGCTATTTCTTCCCACATTATTTACTTTCCTGGACCCCTGTCTAGCAGGGTGACTGATGTGATCCCTGGGGTGAATTTCCTTTCTCCCATCCAATCGTCAAGGTTCCTCTTGAAGAGGTCCAAAGAGGCACTCTGCTTGACATGTATGGGCAATCTATTCCAGAGTCTGGGGAGTCTCTGGGTCAGGAACCTATCCCTCCAACATGTTTTGTTTATTGTGATGACAAGGTTTAGATCCCTGGAGCGTGTAGCTCTGAGGGATTGGGATTTCTTTAAGTGTAGCATGTCCAACAGCTCTGGGTTTGACATGGCCTTGTATGTTAAGCAGAGATCGCCTCTGAGTAGACGATATGCGACAGAGTATAGCTGGAGTTTTTAAGGCGGTCAGCGTAGGGCATCTGCTTTAGGCCTGTGATTCTTTTAGTGAGGTATTTCTGAGGCCTTTCCAGTTGTTGCAGATGTCTTGAGAGGTACATACCAAATGGGGCGTTGTATTCTATAATGGGTCTAATGAGGGATGAGTACAGTGGGACAATGACCTCCTTTTTCTGGATGAAAAGCCCTTCGTGATGAGGTGTGCCACATAGAAGGATTTCCTGACTGTTGTGGCGATGTGGTTATCGAAGGTGAGACCACTGTCCACCTGTGTCCCTAAGTCTCTTATCACACTTTCTGTGTTTAGTGTACTACCACCTATATGGTAATTCATGGATACATGTTTTTCCCAAAGGGATAACAATACATTTCTTGGCATTGAGCTTGAGCCCATGGCTCTGGCACCAAGCATCTGTTTCTGCAAGGCCCTTTTGTAGAGTATCCACATCATTTAGGGATTCAATAATGGCTCCCAGTTTGCAGTCATCTGCAAACTTTGTTAGCCAGAGTCCCTTAGTGTTGACCTGTACTTCAGAGAAGTAGATGCCAAACAAGAGCGGCCCCAGGACTGAACCCTGAGGTACTCCACTTTCACTTGTCTGGAGCTGGATTTGGAGTCGGCTACTTTTATAGTGTGGGTTCTATCAGTAAGCCATTTAGCAACCCATTGGGTGATATAGGGATTAATGCCCAACTTAGTAAGTGTATCTATGATTCCAGAGTGGGGGATGGTGTCAAAGGCCTTGGCAAGGTCTAGATAGGCTGTGTGGACCACCTTACCCTTGTCCATGGCTCTGGAGACTGATTCAAAGAAGTCAATCAGGTTCAGGAGACAAGATCGGCCCTTCACAAACCCAAACTGGGTGGGGTCCACTGTTTGAAGGTTGCCAATGTCTTTGTTTATAAGTTCCATGATAATATGCTCCATGGCCTTGCAGATAAGGCTTGTCAGACTGATGGGACGGTAGTTTCCGGGATCCAAGGTGGATCCCCCCTTGTGGATTGGGATAACTGTAGCTCTGCGCCACTCAGTGGGCACGAAACCTGAGGTGAGGCTATGATTAAACATGACACTTAGGTGAGGTGCCAGTTCATATTGTAGTTCATGTAGTACACAGCCCGGGATGTCATCTGGTCCTATGGATGCTGTATTCTTGGCTTTAGAGAGTGCGTTTTGTACCTGTGTGGCCGTTATTACTGGAATTTGGCAATCTTCCGGTATTGAGATGGGCCATTTAGGGGGTGAGAGTGGGGTGAAGTTGGCACTGAATCAATCTGCCAGGATATTGGCAATATCCTTCGGATCAGTATATTTAATGCCATTCTGTTTTAGCTCAGAGCAGATCTGAGCATTGCCATTTAGATTCTTGACATAATTATAGAATGCTTTGTGGTTGTCTTTGGAATCTTTGGCAATTTTATTTTCGTAACTAGCTTTGGAGGATTTTATGAGGCATCTCAGTTTCTTACTGAGGCTAGTAAGGGAGTTTTTTGCATCCTGGGATTTTCCTCTTTTCTGCAAAAGTTTCTTCCTTTTGTTGTAAAGTTTGTTTATGGCAGGGGACCACCAGACCACCTGTTTTTGGATGAGAGCATTTTGGTTCTATTTGGGATGGCACGATTCATGCATGAGTGGATGTGCTTGTACAGTGCCATAGTGTAGGATTCAGCAGTTGAACTTTCAGTTCCCGTCTGCATGGGTGTCATGAAGTTTGTCACTTCTGACTTGAGTAGCATGAAGTTGGCTTTGGAGAAGTTTTTTATGGTGGTTTCTTTACTGGGTCTGGGATTGTATGTGGATGGTGTGCGGTGCCGTGTGTGGATTTAGGTGTTATGTCAAGTAAGTGAGTGATTTGTAAGGGTTTTGGGTGGGAGTTTGAGTGTATGTAAGTGTGCTGATATGTGTGATGTATGTGTGATGGACTGTAGAATGTGTGTGTGTTTGCTTTTGTTTACTGTTTGTGTGATCTCGGAGTTAGTATATATAAGTAGGGTGTGTGGGGGGGTGCTGCTTATTTGTGTTGTAGGTTTCTGGATGTATGTTGTTTTGTTTGTTTATGTTGTGGTGTGGGTGTTGTGGTATATATGTGGCCTGGTGTGTGCTGTGTTTTAGGTGTTTTGAATTTCGCGGTTTTAGGCTTTGCGGTTTTGCTATCTCGGTGTTGTGTGGATTCGATTTCATGATCTCGAAAAACTGAAATTCGAGATTATATATATATATATATATATATATATATATATATATATATAATCATTACAGACCGGAGTTCCGCTGTGGCGACCCCTAACTGGGAAAAGCTGAAAGAAGCAAAATGTATCTATCTATCTATCTATCTATATATATATATATATATATATATATATATATACATATATAGTATATACATATATAGTATACACACACACACACACACACACACACACACACACACACACACACACACACACACACACACACACACACATATAATTTGTCAACCTGTTTTTAATTAAGTGTCAGTTTAGTTGAATGGTGTGTAAGGCAGATTGCACGTCAGTGGATTTTAGGGTATGTTTCCCTTATTCACTGTTGATTGATCTTGCTGTTAGTATATTTAAATGGCAGAGAATGTGAGGAATTTAGCAAGATCACACGACCATGGTGGTGCAGCGGTTAGCATTGCTGCCTCACAGCAAGAGGTTCTCCAGATCGATTCTCGGCTGTGGTGCTTTCTGTGTGGAGTCTGCATGTCCTCCCTGTGGTTGCATGGGTTTCCTCTGGGTGCTCCGGTTTCCTCCCACATCCCAAAGACATGTTCTAGGTGGATTGGACACTCCAAATTGGCCTTAGGTGTGAGTGTGTGCATGGATGTGCCTTCTGTGGAAGGCTGGGCATCGGGCTGGCACCTTGCCACTGTAAAACTCCACTGCCAATCATGAGAGGACAGGTGATCTGCTGTGGCGACCCCTAACCGGGAAAAAGCTGAAAGAAGAAGAAGAAGACACTTAGGTGGATAGAAGAATATACTTACCTTTTCCACTGCTATGGAATCTCAGTGTGGGTATATTTAATTAGCAGGTTGCATGTGTAGGACATAGTCCCCATGAGGGTTGTGGGTGGCTGGGCATTACCTCCTGCATAAAGGAAAAGGTGTTTTTTGTTGTACTTTACATTAGGGAGTGAATTCACTGTGCTTTTTTGTCATATTTTGCCTATTGTAGCACATTGTGTGAGCATCATATCTATTGCAGCACACTGTGCGAGCATCATATCTTACTTACTGTGTGCATCATATCTTGCTATTGTAGGACATTGTGCGAGCACCATATCTTACTTATTGTATGCATCATATCTTGCTTATTGTGGCACATTGTATGAGCAACATATCTTACTGTATGCATCATATCTTGCCTATTGTAGCATATTGTGTGAGTATCATATCTTACTAGGCATATGCATCATATCTTGCCTATTGTTGCACAACCCCACAATCCAGAGCATGCTATTTTTGAGAAGTTATGTGAAAAGAACATCAGGTACTTCTACAGTCATAACACATACTTCAGTTTTAACTTGAAATGTGATGAACAGCCATTACTAGATTCCATATATTCTAATAGGTCCATTCCATTCATGAAACAGAACAAAGGTGGGGGTTTGCTATTACAGTATATGGTGTGTTATTCAGTGGGGTCTATATCACATTATCGAAATTCCAAAATGTCGAACACCATAAGCTCGACCTTGGAATCTTGAAATGTGATATACCCGAACGCTCAGAACAGCAAATTTTTTCCAAGGGAAAAAAAAATTGCTGTTCTGATAATACACACACACAGCACAAACACACCAAAATACAAAATCCACACATACACACTTCACAGAACCCTACACTAAACTGTGTATACACTAATAGCTATCCACTTACCTTAACCCAACCCTAACCCTGAGGTCCCTAACTAACGCACACTCACCTTACCCTCTCCCTAACCCTAAGGTCCCTAACTAATGCACACTCACCTTACCCGCTCCCTAACACTAAGGTCCCTAAATAATGCACACTTACCTTACCCACTCCCTAACCCTAAGGTCCCTAACTATCGCACACTCACCTTACCCGTTCCCTAGCCATAAGGTCCATAACTATCGCACACTCACCTTACCTGATCCCTAACCCTAAGGACCCTAACTATCACACACTCACCTTACCTGCTCCCTATCCCTAAGGTCCCTAACTATCACACACTCACCTTACCTCAGTCTGTTTGCACACTTACCTTAACCCGGTCCGTCACCTTCGCACCACAGTCGAGGAAATAGCGAAGCCGCAGAAACAGCCCACCGAATACCTTCCCTAGGAAAATATTCGGTGTTCTGCAGCTTCGTTATTTCAAATGTTTGCTGAATTGGGGTCGATATTATAACATTCTAAGTTTTAAGACTTCGATTTTATAATATAGACCCATTCAGTGATGCATCATATGATCCCACATCTAAAAACTTTATTGGCATTGCATATCAAAGGATATAGATAAATAAACAGAGATCTCTCAGGGTAAGGTACCTGCTATGTCCCCAAACGAAAAATGTCAATATCAAGGTGCAGGTACTCCATGACTATCGAAGCCAACCATCAACCAAAAAAGCAAAAATCAATAAAAAATTATATATACTTGAACAACAAAAAAAAATTTATTCCATGGGTTGTTAGCGCTTTCACGTCTACTCAGGACGCTTCTTCAGACTTTAATAAAACACTTCATCACTTCTGTATTTAAACACTTATCAATTAAACAGTTAACCAATGAAAGCCTTTGTATGAATACATAACTATAAAAAGTCAGAAACTTCTAAATAGATAAAAAGTCAGAAACTTATATTGTGAAAATTCAAAATTCAAAATTCAACATTGACACTAAAAAGGATTAAAATAGATCAATACTGTTATTAACATTTCAGATGGTTGGCTTCGATAGTCGTGGAGTACCTGCACCTTGATATTGACATTGCATATCAAAGGATTGATATATGGATTGAAAACTTACTGTCTGAAGGTTTTATGAACAAAATTTTATATGAGTTTCTGATGGATACATTTCCTTTTAACCCTGGCAGTTTTTGGTATTCTGAAAACTTGCAAGGAATTGGATGGCACAGTGGTGCAGCGGTAGCATTGTCACCTCACAGCAAGAGGTTCTCTAGTTCGATTCTTGGCTGGAGAGCCTTCTGTGTGGAGTCTGCATGTCCTCCATGTGTTTGTGTGGGTTTCCTCTGGGTGCTCCGGTTTCCTCCCATGTTAGAAAGACATGTGTCTGGAGCATTTCTCCCAGGACCTCAGGTGAAAATCGGCTTTGTTCCAAGTTGGACTTTCCTGGTAAACAAATGTTAAATAAATAAATAAAGAATCGTCTAATTCACCATATAGGCTAATCATTTCTTCACGTGATTCCAAAACTGAACGACTTGGCTGCATAGATTGTTGTAAAGTTAAAAACATTTGTTTTACAATGCCAAACATGTTTTAAGAGAATCATGGCATTTTTTAGAATGTTTGACATATAGAAACATAAATGAATATACCTTAATGGTGAGAGCTGATGTGAAAAATCTCTTTTCCAGTATCCTCCATGACACTGGTCTTACTTGGTTTCATGAAGCCATTGTGATGAGCACATCTTTTGAAAGTGCAGAGATTTGTTTGCTTCATGGTGTGATGGAAATTGTTATAAATAACAATGTTATGTTTTTGAGGGAGAATACTTCCATGAGAAAAGAGGCGTAGCCAGGGATGCATAGTGTGCACCAGTTCATGCTACCATAGTTATGTGGCAATGGGAGAAATGTTTTGCCTTTGATTGTTCATTCAAGACCAAAATATTAATATTATACTTATATTTGGATGATATTATTTTATTATGGGATGGTAATCAGGATGAACTATTGTTTTTTTAGTTATTTGAATGCTACAACTGAATTTTTAGAATTTACCTTTCAATATGTTAAATTAACTATATTTTTTTAGATGTCATTTCCAAATATCTAACTAGGGGGCACATTGAATATAATGTCTATAGGAAGCCGACCTATTCTAACAGTTTTTTACATTTTTACATTTTAGCAGCCAACACCCTGTTTGGTAAAAGAAAGAGTTTGTCAAAGGTCAATTTGTTAAGCTTTCTAGGCTAGAGTCAGATGATGAGAAGTTCATTAAAGAAGTAGATATTCTGTCTTTGGTGCTTTTAGTGAAAGGATGCTCCAAGAAACTAATCCACAATTTGGCAGTTAAAATTTACAGTAGGAGGGAGTAGTGACTTTCCACCATTTTGAAGCAACCTGATTCAGTTGGAAAAATAAATGTCCGGCATGAGAGTGTCAGTTTTAAAATTGCTATGCTATTACCTTTTTTTTTTTTTTTTTAAATAATTTGTATTGATTTTATAAACTTAAAAGTATACAATTCAAGTGCAGAAAATAAAACAACAAAAACTATTTACATATGTCCACAACAATAGGATAATAAACAAAGCCATTATTTTTTCTGATGAGTGATATTTGATGTCCTTATTTTTAAGGTTAAGAGTTTTTTCTTACATACACTTTTAGCTAAGATAATGAAACCATTAAAAGATAAAGCAGTTTTAAACTTCCAATTTTTAGTGACTATTTTTTTAGCTATCAATAAAACTGACCAAAGGAAAGGCAGTAGTGATCTAGGGACAACATCTGGCACTGGAGCATTAAACAAAATAAGTGAATAAGATATATAACATTTATCTGTCCATAATGCCGGGAAGAAAATTTTAAATTTATTCCAAAAGGATACAACCAATTTACATCTGCGTCTGAATCACAGTTACATCTACAGCATTTAATTTACTTATTTTTATAAATCAGTTCAATTTTGTTAGGGGTTAAAAAGATTCTATGAATAAATTTCCAACTATAAATTATCTAATAAAGAGAAGATGTTGTTTTCCAACTTGACTTTAAAACCATTTTCTTATCATTCATCGAGAATTTGGTTCCATTTATCTTTCTAGAGCAATTTCAAAAATAAGAATTTAAATTTGCAAAATGAGCTCTTATAATCCTATAAATTACTGATATATAGGATTTATTGTGAAATGGAGTGTGATTAATATCAAGAAATCCAAGCGTTTAGGGATATTTTTTCTTGATAATTCATTATGATTTTAATTTTATCATTTGCATAAGCTATGCAACTATGAATATTTATCCAGTTATCTTTTGATAGGGAGTGTTTTTGAGAGAAGAAATTCAGTAGTATGCAATTTATTTCCATTTAAGAATTGATACCAAAATAATAAATTAATTTCTTGAAATTCTAGCATTTTATTTATATTAAATGTTTCTAAGCAGCCTTTAATATTAGGTATAGGAAATAATAGGAAGAGTAAGTCCTTAAGTATATAACTGATATCTATAAATTTCTTAAATATACAAATGACATAATCTACTAACGGAATAGGTTATACTATTTTTTTATCATTTGTGAAGTCATGTTTTAAAATACAATAAAATTTATTAACACCAAATAAATTTTGAGGAATTAGGTTGTACCTATTATTTTGAATTAACCACCCATGTATACATTTCCAAGCAGAATGGTAAGAAGAATGTAAGCATAATGATATATTTATAATAGTGGATTTTGCATATATTTCAATATTTGGGAAAGCTACCCCACCATTTTCCCAACTTTTAGAATGCCAATCAAAAGATATTCTCGATTTATTAGGATACCATAAAATTTAAGAAGGATTCTATTTAACTTATTAAGAATTTCCTTTGCGGGAAGAAATATTAATGATTGTATGTAGCATACAATTTTTGGTAGTATAATCATAGGTTCATAGGTTCATAGGTGTGTACTAGGCTAATGGCCCTGGGGCCTTTACAAGCCTAGCCATAGGATTACCCTGGCATCGTGCCACCCGACCTTAGTTCCCAGTGCCTCTGTCAAGTAGTGCCACTGGAGTTATCTCTGGGGTGAATTTTCTATTTCCCATCCATTCATCAAGATTTCTCTTGAAGAGGGTCAGTGAGGTGCTCTTGTTGACATGTATGGGAAGTCTATTCCATAGCACGGGCAGTCTATGGGTTATGAACCTGTCCCTCCAGTACATTCTGCTGAATGTGGTAATAAGGTTGAGGTCTCTGGAGTGTGTGGTTTGGAGGGATTGGGATTTCTTTAGATGTAGCATTTCTAATAGAGCTGGGTCAGACATGGCTTTGTAAGTCAAACAGAGAGCGCCTCTAAGTAGGTGATATGAGACAGAGAATAGTTGGATTTTTTGAGTCTGCCCATATAGGGCAAGTGTTTAAGGCCTCGGATCCTCTTTGTAAGGTACTTTTGCAGCCTCTCCAGTTGTTGCAGGTGTCTAGTGAGGCACATGCCAAATGGGACACTGTACTCAATGATTGGCTTAATGAGGGAAGAGTAGAGGGATACAATGACCTCTTTCCTCCTGGATGCATAACCCTTAGTAATGAGATGTGCCACATAGAAAGACTTTCTGACCACAGTAGCAATGTGGTGATCAAAAGAGAGGTTGCTGTCAACCTGTGTTCCCAGATCTCTTATAATACCTTATGCGTTCAGTGGACTACCATCAATGTGGTAATTCATGGGAACCAGGTTTTTCCCAAAGGGGATAATGACACATTTTTTTGGCATTGAGCTTAAAGCTATGGTTCTGACACCAGTCATTGGTCTCAGTGAGGCCATTCTGTAGGATGTCAACATCACTTGGGGAGTTAATAATAGCTCCCAACTTGCAATCATCTGTGAACTTTGTCAGCCAGAATCCCTTTGTGTTGGCCTGGACTTCAGAGAAGTACATAGCAAACAGAAGAGGACCCAGGACCAAACCCTTTGGGACTCCACTCATGACTAGTTGGTAGTCTGACTTGGAGTCAGCTACTTTCACACTGTTGGTTCTATCTGTGAGCCAGTTTGCAGCCCACCTAGTGATATGGGGTTGATGCCTAGCTTAGTGAGTTTTTCTATGATTCCTGAGTAGGGAATGGTATCAAAGGCCTTGGCCAGATCAAGGTAGGCTGTATGAACCACATTGCTTTCATCCACAGCTCTGGTGACTGACTCAAAGAAGTCGACCAAGTTGACCAAGCATGATCTACCCTTCACAGAATCAAACTGCGTGGGATCCAGAGTTTGGAGATTCCCTATATCCTTGTTTATTAGGTCCATGATGATGTGTTCCATAACTTTGCATATCAGACTCATTAGGCTAATGGAGCAATAGTTCCCAGGGTCTGCAGTCACTACTCCTTTGTGCAGAGGGATGACTGTAGCAGTGCACCATTTGGTAGGGACAAAGCCTGAGGTGAGGCTGTGATTGAACATGGCACACAGGTGAGGTGCCAGTTCACTCTGGAGTTCATGTAGAACACAGCCAGGGATACTGTCAGGTCCCATAGAAGCTGTATTCTTGGCCTTGGACAGTGTTGTTTTAACCTGTGCAGCAGTAATACTGGGTGCCTGGCAATCTACTGGTATTGTGATTTGTCCATTGGGGGGGGGGGTAAAGTTGGCACTGAATCTATCAGGCAGTATACTGGCAATAGCTGTTGGCTTGGTATAGGAGGTACCATTGTGCAGCAGCACAAAGCAAATCTGGGTATTGCCATGGAGATTCTTTACATAACTATAGAAGGCCTTGTGATTGTCTTTACTGTCTGCTGCAATTCTGTTTTCATAGCTAGCTTTAGAGGATTTGATGAGGAACCTCAACATTTTGTTGAGGCTGATAAGGGAGTTTTTCCAGTCTTAGGACTTCACCTTATTCTGCATTAGTTTCCTCCTTCTGTTGTAGAGTTTGTTTATGGCAGGGGACCACCAGATTGGCTTCCATTTTTTGGAGAAGAGCATCTTGGTTCTATTGGGTATGGCGAGATCCATGCATTTGTGTACGTGTTCGTACAGTGCACTGGTGTATGATTCTACAGTCATGCAACTATTCCCCATTTGCATGGGTGCCATGAAGTTAGCCACCTCTGTTTTTAAGAGCCCAAAGTTAGCTTTGGAGAAGTTTTTCATAGTGGTTACCTTTGTGGGAGGGGGTGGGAGGGATGTAGATTTCCAAGGTGATTAGTTTGTGGTCGGATCTAACTAGGGATGAGCTGACTATTTATGTAGAGGAGTGGTCGATCATGTTAGTAATGACCAGGTCAAGGGTGTTGCTACCTCTAGTAGGGATAAGAATGAGCTGGTCCAGGGCATTGGAATTAATGAACTCCAGGAAACTTTGGCCAAGTGTATTGGTACATAAGTAGTTTTCCCAGTTAATGGACGGGTAGTTGAAATCACCTAGTATGATAGTGTTAGGTTGCACCCTAATATTCTCCAGGGTACTTAGGAACGTGGAGTGTGAGTCTTGCGACATGGCTGGGGACCTATAGTAGGCTACAACCTGAATCGCTGTCTTACCCAGTGTTAGCTGCACCTGAAGTATCTCTGATGCATTATGTTGGACTACCAGTCTGGAGGTGTGCACATCCTTTATGAATATGGAAACACCACCTCCTGTGGAGCTTCGGTCCAAGTTCTGGGGTCAGAAGGTGTGAAAGAGTTATGGCCTGGTAGTGTAGGGGTGCTTTTTGCTGCCTTGAACCAGGTGTCTGTTACAGCACAAATGTTGATGTTCTCCATTTTAAGGAGTGCTTCGAGCAAGTGTATTTTGAGATTTAGATTTCTAGTGTTGAGCAGCATGACCCTCAGATTGCATTTGTTTGCAGCTGTTATGGTGGTAATTTGGTCTTTGGAACACAGACTAAAAAAAAGCACTATAGGGGTGGCAAGAGCCTTGGCCACTATCCGGAAGCCCAGGGGTGACAGATGCAGGCCATCTCTGGCAAAGCTTCCAGTTCTGTCAATCATGTCATTTCAAGGCAGACAGATACTGGATTCCCTTACAGTGACACCAGAAACTTAGCCAATAGATGAAACCAGTCATTTTCTGCTTGTACTGTGGTATCATTCTGGGTGATGGTAGGATGCTGCTCAGGGCTAGGGTCATACCCACCTGGGCTACATAGACTGAGAGCTCCTCCATGTCTCTTTTCATGTAGTCCAGGGAGGTACGTCTCAGGTCATTCACACCCACATCCGCAATGACTGAGTCATATTTGTACCTGTTGTTGAGGGACCTGAGTGCATGGGTTATGTGGTGGATCCTGGCACCTGACAGGCTGCTGACTGTTACTTTCTCCTTATTCAACCTAGTGAGTGGGACATCTGTGTGCCTCACTATCGAGTCACCTATGACTAGTTTGTTGGGTATGCTGTTTTGCCTTAGGGGCTTTGGTTGAGTGGCAAACTGTTTAGGAGAGTTATGTGTCTTGTGATTAGTGCTGTGTTGTGGTGGTCCAGTACATTTCTGCCTTGGAGGTCTCCGCTGTTTGGGTAATTTTTATTGAGAACCTCCACAAAAGTGGGTGTGTGTTTTTTGTTTTTATGTGAAGGCAGTGCTGGTGTGTGCTCTGGAGGGTTATGTGTTCCATGTGGTGTGGTGCAAGTGTTGACCTATTCCTCTTGATCAGCTGTTCCAGTCTTGGCTGGAAAGTGTGCAGCTTCCAATCTGGATATATAAATTCATCTCTCACAAGTCTGAATGTTGGGAGGTAAGAGGAGAGGGTTGTCGGTCTACTTGAGGCAGTTGCTACTTTGCCTCAGGATGCCCACGTTCACCAGGTTAATAGGAGAAAGCACAGGGAACTGACCTTTAGACATGCCTGGAGGGGTGGGCATTAATAATAAGTACTAGAGCTGTTTTCTTGTAGAACATTTAGTGCTGATAGAACTTTTGTGTGCTACAATAACTGCTACAAGAAGTCTGGTAAAGTACTAGATTAATAAGCTAGTAAAAGTGCAGGAGAGGAGAGAACTAGCAGATCTAAGGAAAAAATTGAAGAGCAGACTTTGGCACCACTCAGAAGCTTACAAACTGTCCTGGATACAGCAAATCTGTATCTGGACTAGACTAGTTACAGCAAAGGTGGGAAATGAGCGCAAATGCAGGCTTTTAAACCAGAAAGTTGAAAGAGATGGAAAGACTGCCCAAATGGCCAATAAACTACAATTTCTGGGCCAGAATCCACTCCTCTTGTGGTAGATAGGCTACCTAGTGCTTGCCACTCCCACTGATAAGCTAGAAGGCTTCCCTCCAACACAGAAAGGCTTGGGTGGCTCAGAAGCTTACATACACTCCTGGATACAGCAAATCTGTATCTGGACGAGACTAGTTACAGGAAAGGTAGGAAACAGGTGCAAACACAGGTGTTTAAACCAGAAAGTTGAAAGAGATGGAAAAATTGCCCAAACGGCCAATAAATTATAATTTCTGGTCCAGAAACCACTCTTGTGGTAGATAGGCTACCTAGTGCTTACCACTATCACTGATAAGCTAGGAGGCTTCCCTCCAACACAGAAAGGCTTGGGGCTCAGAAGCTTACAAACAGTCCTGGATACAGCAAATCTGTATCTGAACTAGACTAGTTGCAGGAAAGGCAGGAAACAAGTTTAGATTTTTTTTGCAATTAAATTAACAAATGACTAAAAACAAGTGCAGAAGGCAATAAATTAGGAGGCTACTAACAAGCAGTAATAAGTACACAGTAAGAAAAACTGAACAGATAAGAGCACACAGAACAGCAAACTAAGACAGTTACAGTAAAAACAGCTGAATAAATATTTTTTTTTTTGGGGAGAGAGACAGAGCAGAATTAAGAGGTTACAGGGGTTGTCCTTCCCAAATGCTCTCTCTGTACACAGTAGATAAAGCTGAAGAGATGGGACTAGTAGGAGTGTCTAAAATCAAAATATGATCTCACTGTACTCAGTTGAGTGAGCAAATGAGATGGGCCTAAAAGGAGTGTCCAAACACAAATTTACAAGAGGGGCGTGCAATTTCAAAGCCACCAAGATTGACACCACAACAAGAACAGGGACGGTGGGTGATGAACTAACTGTAGAGACACAGAGAGACCACAATATTCAATTCAATTAATATTCATTGAAAAAAATCAATAAAATGCAGTTCTATATGAAAAAAGTGCAGATAAAAGTGTACTTAATTTAGCTTATACGTCCAGTTGACTGCAAAGTAAACCTGTCTTCCATTGTTAAAAAGGATTCATTCCAGTCCTCTATTAAACTCTTGACTATATTTATTAGACTTGTATAATTAACCTGAATTGTGTCTTTTATTGAAGGCAGAGCAGTAATTCCAAGATAATTAATCTGAGTATTATTTCAATTGAATAAGGTGAAGCAATTTAGAAAAGTAGCGATTGTTTTATTTATTAATAATGTTTTTGTTTTACTGTTATTAAAGTTTAAGTCTGAAATCTTCTCAAAATAATTAAGGACATAATAATTTGTGATAAGGAAGATTCTATATCTCCTGTAGTTATTAAAATATCATCTGCAAATAATTGAATTTTACAACTGAACTCATCAATTAGAAATCCTTTGATTTTTATCATTTGATCTAATAACATTTTCAAAGGGTTCAATAGCTATAGCAAATAATAAGGGGGATAAAGGATAACCTTGTTTTGTACCCATTAAGACTTTAAAGGATTTAGACAAAAATGAACACATTTTTTCAAATGAATAAGAATTATTATATAGATTTGTGAGAATATTTATAAATAATCCAGAACAGTTATGCTATGATATTACCTTTTGACCAGATGACAGGCACTTGAAAAATATAATATGTCATAATTGGGAATGAACCATTAAGATTGGTCTCCCCAAACAAGTTTTGGGTGATGAGCCTTTATTTGTGTAGAAAAAGAACTGTAACCTTAAGGACAGGTTTGAAAGTAATTACAATAAATCTGCCTCCTACTCAGGTATTGTTCAAAAAATGACTAAGTGTACCTGCTGTAGCCGATGCAGATTTATCACAACTATTAATGATACAACTACAAAATTAATATATCTGTATCAGGATATAAAAGGTCCATTGGTTGTGTGAGACATTATAATTGTGGAACAAAAGGGGTGGTTTATATCTCCTCTTGTATATCCTGTGAAAGTTTTTATGAGGGGAAGACAGAACGCTCACTCAGATAAAGGATTTAAGAGCACAATTATAGTATAGAAAAACAAAGTTTTAACTAATGCCATTAGTAAACATACACAATAATGCAACAGTTTCAAAAAGTTCATTTTTTTCATACTGGAATAAGTTCTTTATCCAGTACAAGGTAGAAACTGGGAAAATTATTGAATACAGGGAGTTGTTGTGGTAATTGAGATTAAATACTGGGTTATTTCTAGGTTTAAATGAAGACATATCTAATAATTGTGTCTTAAAAATGATTGTTGCCAAACTATAAGAACACTTTTTGTTTGGTACCTATTTTTTAAGCTTTTTTGTATATTTTATTTGTTATGTGCCTTTAGGTGTTTAGTTACATGATTTCTTGGTCATGTGACTTAGGTCACTTTTTATGATTGTTTAAAGGTTTGTACAGCACTGTGTGTTTGCATTCTGAAGAAATCTCTAATAAAAGTTAGACAAAAGTGTTTAGTCAGTTTCACTGGAAGGCATTTGGTTAGCATTCTTTTAATTTATGGTTATTGGTTTTTGATTGTTTTGACCATTTATCTGAGCTTGGACATCACAAAATGATACTATTCATAAGTCATTCAAATCTGAAAAGATTATTTTTGAACTCACTGTCTTGGTTACAGCTTTTGCATAAATAGCTCACTCACTAGAATACTAAATTAACTATAGATTCTTCAGTGATGTCATTGTCAGGCTTTAGTAACTTCATTTTATAGGGCCAAAGAACAAGATACTTATTACTGGATAAAGAGTCAGATGGCATTAAAGATCAAAATTTAAGCCATATGTACCGCACTCCATTTGCATAATACATGTTGAAGTGTACTACTTGAAACGAATAATAGGGAGGTAAGAGGGTATGTGTAAGACTGTTCAACCTGTGGTTATGAGGTTCTTGCACATGTCAATTCTTTTCAGATACCCTCTAGATCCTAATCTTGGACAGGAGCCATATTATGTAGCAAAGTCTGGGCCTACTTTGTTTCTTGCATTTGCAAATAGTCTGCAAATATGGAGCGAGTTTGATTTTACAATTAAAACAGTAAACAGCAGCTCATTGGACAATATTGGGATGATTCTGGGCATACATAAATATTTCAAGACTATTTGAATTTTAGATTGTTTTAATTTAGTGTTGTAGATAAAAATGCCAGTTTACCTACTTTATATAAACTGAAAACAGAGGTTATCCAGAGGGCTCAATGAAGTCTGGTATCCCACCTGTGACAGGACTAACAAGAAACAGAGTATAAAGGATTAGTCCAGATAAAATCACTTTACCTATCAGATTTAGGAGACTCTCTCTCTCTCTCTCTCTCTCTCTCTCTCTGATACCCTTCTTGTGGGAGGAATAAAGTTACCTTGTGGAAGTTGCCAGTAGTTTATTCAGTTAAGCAGGTAGATGGATGAGTGTTCTTGTTCTAATACATAACATTCAACAGGTCAGTTATTTAAAGGCAGTTATAAACAATAGTGGGCGAGTCCATGGGAGCTGATTGGAGGAAAATCTGGGAAATGGCAAAAACAAGAAGCCAGTCCCAAAGCTTAGAGTTTAGACCCTTATTTGAATATTCCCGAAAGACCTGTGAGGATTTACCAGCTCAGCAGCCTATGAAATCTCATTGTTAGTTAAAAGGTTTTATTTTTATTGTTACTTTTAACTTCTGAGAATTGAAACATGAGAAGACACTATGAGCTACAACTATAGAACTATTTTTAAGAAAACACTTTTGCCTGAGCTTCACTAGCTCCATCTAATAGAGTGGTTTATACTTTGATCATTGAAAATGCCTGCTTTTATGAGGCTATCATAAGACTTTATTAGTCTGTTTTGTAACACATGTAAAATGAGAGGACAGCCACGCTTCTCCTTTGTAGGAGTGGGCAAGACCCCCTACACCCCCCCATGTAAGGGGCAAGCTCCCCACACCATCAAAGTTATATATACCAACTCTGAGATCATCAGACCTTGGTGAAAAGGGAACATTCTGTGGTTTACTCTCCATATTTTGGGACTCACAGTAGTGGGTCTCAACATTTCAAATGGTTATCATTTTGTTCATGTATAGAAACTATTGTAAAGAAAGAAAATGTACACCATATGTGTGCCTTTATTTGGTTATCAAGATACTTTTCTATGTTTGTAAGCCTGGGTTGCACATATCTGTATATTTATGAAATCTTGTCGATGGAATAAAATGATTTCAAAAATAAACATTATCTGCAGAAGGAAACCCTACAATGCTTATATCTTCCGGCCTTTTTTTATCTTGCTGGATCCTTCATTAGCAAGGTGTACTATCTCTAGGAGCATAGGAGTAGGTGACTATGTTTTATCAGGTGCTGCATTAGGAAAGGTAAAAACTAATTATAGTTTCAGAGTATATTACAGAAAAAAAATGAACATTTCCTTATATGATCTTGCATGAGCTGTTTCGGTTTCTAAAGCTGTTTTCTTTACAGTTTTGGAGAAAAATAAATTGAAAGTATTAGCATAGTCATATACACCTGCCACACGTCTACTACAGACATTATGTGGCTCAGCATTACAAAGATAGTTTTCAAAACTGACTTTTTTATATCCTTCCATAATTTGTAGCATGTTAGATGATGTGGCTTCCATTGTCTGAGCAAGTAGGCTGATGGGTACGCTAACAACAATAAGCAGAAAAAAGTCATAAATAAATAAAATTATAGGCACCAGCATGCATTCCTGGATAATTAATAAAAATGCATTATACTCAGAAAATCAAAGTACTTTTACCTGACAAATATGCAAATTCCAGCCTTTTTAATATGTAGGCAAAGCCTGATAATTAATAAAAAGGAATCAGTTAAAGTCCGCTTGATACCAAGTTAAGCAGAGGTAGAAAATGGGCAGCAGAGTAAAAACCAAATTTTATCTGGCCTTCATCAGCACCTATAAAAACTTAAATAATATGGCCATGCAGTTTCTCTTGGCATAGCATAAGCCACACAAAGTAAACATACTCTATAGTTCAATAAATGACAGAAATTTTGAACAAATTATTCTGCAAAATACATTTATTTATTTGACATTTGTTTACTGGGAAAGTCTGACTGGGGTCCTAGTATCCCATTTTCAACAGAGGCCTGGGGAGAAAAGCTCCAAGGCACATGATAATTAATAATATATTACAATAGAACTCTTATATAACTAAAAATATTCGTGTCAAAAATTGCAGTGGAAGAGATATGTCAGACATTTGCAAGGTAACAGGGAGGAATTTTATTACAATCTTGATTAATTATTTGAATAGGAAAAAGGGAGGACAGACAGCACTAGGGGAAGCATAGAAGTAGATGAGAGCGTGAAGAAGGGAAATAGTGTGTGCAATAGGAGTAGCTGATGTGGAAAGAGAGGAGAGTTGTGAAAGGGTAACAGAGATGTAGTCAATATGCATGTATAAATGAAAATGGAAGTAGGAGGGACAGAATATAGTGAAAGTGAAGGACAGAGGTTGTTGAAGAGGTAGTTAATGGCACAAAGGTTGTTGTAAAAGGTAGTTAAGACAGAAGGGAAATAGTATTAAGTGGGCTTAGAGCAGAAACGGATCCATGCTTTGCTTAAGAACTTTTTCAGTGTATATTTAAATGAGAGAAAGTTGGATTTTTTTCTAATATTTGTTGGAATATTGTTCCAAGCTTTGGCGACAAAGTGAGAATAGAGGCATTTTCCAGCATTTTTATTGGGCTTACGAACTGATAATAGTTGTTTGTCGTTGTTGTAACCATTTGTTATATTTAAGGTAAATATGAAGGTGCTCAATAATGAACTGACTTTATAAACACAACCGGTCAGGATATCAACCTGTCAAAAGGGATTAACTGTAAGTGGGTGGTGGAACCCCTTCTTTTCATTTGCATGTGAAAGACAAAATCCCCATACCCTCCGCAGAACTTCTATATACCAATTCCACAGCTGCACAAGGAAGGGAGAAATATTCCTAAAGAAAGGAGTCATGGTGCAATGCACTTTCAAACCCACTGGTGGTAACTTCCTGTGGAAAACAGTAATCTGGGAGTTCAGTTTCAGGAAGCCATAATTGGTAACCTGTTTCTTTGTGTAGTTTGCACTTAGTGGGCAGTGCAGTATCCTGAATCCTCACACATAAAATGAGATTTTTTTCTGTGAGCATTTAATGACTATAGTGGAGAATAGTACATTTTAATTGTTCTTTCAGATCTGGGTGGGAATTCAATATTTGACAGTACTGTCATCTTTGATTAACAGCGGTGATGATGTGCACTGTCAGTTGCTTCTGATATATAGCACATACAATGTTGCCTGTCTGACATGGCATTAGCAAAAATAAAATAAAATAAAATCAGTGAATATAAATTTTTTCACTGTTATTGAAACGCTGACTTTTTTATTGTCATGTTACGGGAACTGTTCATTTCTTATCTGGAACCAGGATCCGCAAAATCATGCATGCACTCAAGTTATGCCACAGTTACTAGTATGATTCCATAATAGTCCATGTAGGTGTAAATGACCCAAGATGTACCTTCCTGGACTATATGAAGAGAACTTTATGGAGCTTTTAGTCTATGTGACTCAAGCTGGTATGTGCGTAGCACTGAGCAGCATGTTACCATCACCAAGGATGATGCCACAATATGAGCAAAAAAAATGATTGATTTCAAAAACTGTCTGTCTTTCTGGTGTCATTCTAAGGAGATACAATATTTATCTGCTAGGGAGGACATTAACAGACCGTGGTGTTTTTGCAAGAATGGCCTGCACCCTTCCCCTCTAGGCTTTTGAATAGTGACTAGAATTTTATCAACACCATTCATTGTACCTTTTTAGGTAATGCCAAACTGGCAAACCTGGTGACAACAAAATCAACTCAAATGACCTCAAAGTTTAATCCTTAATGCCAGGAACCTAATAAAAAACTACACTCTCTCCAAGCCCTCCTCACACTTGAGAATATAGACATTTGTACTGAGACATGGTTTAAAGTAGCAGAGAGTATCCCAGCAGTGCAAGGTTTCAGTGCTTTCCACACTTTTAGAGCAGTAGTTGCACAGACAAGGGATAAAGGTGGAGGTGTCTCGATGGGATCTATATCACTTCAGTGAACTGTCACTTCAACAAATGGCATTTTATTGGAAATACCGTTCATCCAATTCACCTTATATGGGGGGCTGCATCCCCCACCCCCCTAATTATATATACCAAGTCCGAGATTGCACTACAGTGGGGAAAGGGCAAATTTCCAGATTTTCACTGTACCGCGATCTCAGTATGAACAGTTTGACGAACAGCATGTTCGATGTAATTGCACTGAAAATGTTGTTCGATGAACTGATAGCAACCCATCTTGATGTGCACCAATAACAAGCATAACTGTGGGGTGGTCAAACATTATGACATGCTGGAGTTCCTCCATGTGTATATCACCATAGACAAAATTCTTTACCATATCCTAGCCTGCTATAGGTCACCCTTCCTGCACTAAGAAGCTCACAATGTATACTTGTATTTGCTGTAGACACTCACCATCCAACATAACACCCTATTCATGGGAGACTTTAATTACCCCTCTATAGACTGGGAATCCTACATGGCCACAAATCTACAGGCACAGAGATTCCTGTTTTCATAAATATAAACACCCTTGACCAAACTGTGAATATGCATACTACAGGCTCCAACATAATGGACCTCATGCTCACAAATATGGAGAATGATGCACCCATCCAAGGTCTTGTCCTGTCTGGTAAGGTCTGACCATAAAGCTATCTCCTTCAAATCAAAATCAACTCCATAATCCCATTAAAACCAGTAACAGTTAAGAACTATTCCAAGGCAAATAATTTGTCAGAATTCAATACCCCTGCAAACCCCAGGAACACAGCAACATATGCTGAATTGATCTCAGAAACTCTGTACAACAATGTCAATGGCTGAATACAGACCTCTGTACCTACCAGAAGTATGCACAGAACTAGCCCCAGAAACAATCCACCCTGGTGGCATCCCAAATTAAACAGTATATACAACAAAAGGAAAAAAAAATTATGACAAAAATCAGGAAGAGTAATTCCCATAAAGATAAAAACTCTCTCAAAAACACTAAATAGGCAACTAAGAAGGCTAATTAGGTCACACAAATGGCCTCACATGTGAAAGATAACCCTAAGGCTTTCTTCAGCTATGTCAGAAACCTCAAGGGCAACACACACCAATGTGCGAACCTGGTGGTTGATGGTGCCACATTCAACAAGCTTGGTGATAGAGCGGAACTATTAGCGGACAAATTGATTTCCAACTTTACTGACCTCTCACCCCCAACCATCCACCCAAAAATACCCTCAAACTTAACCTTTCCAACTATAACAAGGGAGTATGTACTGGCTAAAGCCACATGAATGGAGGACTGAGACAGTCATCCTCCTAAGGGAGGACCTTCAACAGATCCTGGAAACTACAGACTCATATGAGTCTGACTAGTCTTATTTGCAAAATCATGGAGAGAATTATAATGGAAATTATCAACAAGGACATAGGAGACCTCTAGACACTGGATCCATCCCAATTTGGCATTGCCAAATAAAAAGTTTTTTGGAAAGGTCACTAAAGCAATAGATGAGGGCAAAATGGTGTAAACTGCCTACCTAGATTTACCAAAAGCATTTGATACAATACCTAATTCTGGCATTGTCAACAAACTTATGGAACTAGGTATAAACCTGTTTATAACACAGTAGATAACTAGCTGGCTCACTGATAGGACCCAGGGAGTTAGAAGCAGGGAAGCCACCTCCACAAAGAGGCTGGTCACCAGTGGAGTCCTGCAAGGCTCTGTAATGGGAACACTCCTCTTTTGCATCTACTTCTTAGATATCAAAGCCAATGTCAAAGGACTCTGGCTAGCCAGATTCACAGATGATTGCAAACTGGGAGCAGTCATTGAATCCCCCGAATATGAGAACACCCTTCAGGAGGATCTATTACAGATAAATGCTTGGTGCCAAAGCCATGGCTTAAAACTCAGTACCAATCATTGACTTATAGTATGCTTTAGGAAGATGGCCACCCCAGGTAACTATGTCATCAATAAAACACCCCTAAAAGTTGATTCACTAGTCAGGGATCTGGGAGCTCATGTACACAGTAACCTAGCCTTCGATCAACATGTGTCCAAGGTAGTAAACAAATCCTTCTATTTTGATCAACTTATAAGCAAGGGCATGGCATCTAGGTGCAGAAAGGTCATTATACCACTGTATGTGGCCCTCATCAGACCCATCATACAGTATAATGCTCATTTCAGTATGTACTTGACTAGATACATACAGCAACTGAAATGTCTACAAAGGCTCCTTACAAAATGAATACAGGGAACAAACACAATTCCCTACCTCAAAGCCCTGTCTCTTTACTTGGTATTATATAAAGTTGTTAGAGGTGATCTTTGCCAGACATACAAAGCATCTCTGGACCCTGTTTTGATGAATCTTTTGCACATCCACAAAACAAAAAGCATCAGAACTACTAAATTAACAGACGTAAATCTTGCTTGTGACATAAATAGGACATGTTAAAGAGATGGATATGTTTCTCAGAGAAGTCTCATGCTCTGGAACAGGCCCCTCATTTATATGAAGTTCAGTTTCTCCCTATCCATATTTAAGTGGTGTAGTGCAAACCGGTCGCTGGGTAATCACAACTTCACCTCTGGTCTAGAACCTATGTCTCTGATGGACAGAGGCAGTTAGTGCATCACCCCCTATATAAATCAAAGATGTGTGTCACATTTGGGTTGCATAGCTAGGCTTATAAGGGCCCTAGTGGTTATTAGACTAGTATACACCTATGAACTGATAAAGCAGGATTTTTGAATGCATATGCATATGTGAGTGGCTGCTGCTATCCCAAAACAGTTATTATTTTATTTTATTTATTTATTTTACTGTTACTGTAATTGCCACTCTGATTGCTGTTTTGACATATGTTTTTTGTAACTGTGGAACTCTTATTGTCTAACATCAGTAAGTGGAGAAGATTATGTTATTTTAAAGACGTATGAAATAAAAATGTTGCAGTGTCACTGGCTAACCGACTGGTTTACTGAGTTCTGTTTATGATAGCTATAATCATTTATTTTACCGTACATTCTTTTCACAGGTTATGTTTAAATTTAAAGTTGGTTTTCACATTTCATATTAGTTGCAGTTGGTTATGTTGACATGGTATGAAATAAAATGTACTGCAGTGTCACTGGCATACCGACTGGTTTACTGAGTCTTGTTTATCACAGTTGTCACAGCTTGCTTTATTGTGAATACTTTTCATACATTATATGCAAATGTAACATACAAAAAATGGAGGGAATTTTCAAGTGATTTTTGTTTGTATACTGTAGGTATGTACACACCGGTGGTGTGCTTACATTAGCATAAGACATGGTAGTTGTGGTGTGTTCATCTTGGTGTAGGGCATGGTAGTCGTGGTGTGCTCACATTAGTGTAAGGCATTGTAGTCATGGTGTGTTCACCTTATTGTAGGGCATGGTAGTCATGGTGTGTTCACTTCAGTGTAAGACATGGTAGTTGTGGTGTATTCACCTTGGTGTAGGGCATGGTAGTCGTGGTGTGCTCACATTAGTGTAAGGCATTGTAGTCGTGGTGTGTTCACCTTATTGTAGGGCATGGTAGTCATGGTGTGCTCACTTTAATGTAAGACATGGTAGTCGTGGTGTGTTCACCTTGATGTAGGGCATGGTAGTCATGGTGTGCTCACTTTAGTGTAAGACATGGTAGTCGTGGTGTATTCTCCTTATTGTAGGGCATGGTAGTCATGGTGTGTTCCCATTGGTGTAAGGCATGGTTGTCATGGTGTGTTCACCTTTGTGAAGAGCATGGTAGTCGTGATATGCTCACATTAGTGTAAGGCATGGTAATCGTGGTGTGTCCATGTTGGTGTGGGACATTGTAGTCGTGGTGTGTTCACCTTAGTGTAGCGCATGTTAGTCATGGGGTGCTCACATTAGTGTAAGGCATGGTGGTTGTGGTGTGTTCACCTTGGTGTATGGCATGGAAGTCTTGGTGTTCTCACATTAGTGCAAGTTATTGTAGTGGTGTGCTCACCTTGGTATATGGCATGGTAGTCGTGGTGCGCTCACATTAGTGTAAGGCATTGTAGTCATGGTGTGTTCACCTTGGTGTAGGGCATAGTACTCTTGGTGTGCTCACATTAGTGTAAGGCATTGTAGTCGTGGTGTGCTCGCCTTGGTGTAGGGCATGGTAGTTGTAGTGTGCTCACATTAGTGTAAGGCACAGTAATTGTGGTGTGTTCACCTTGGTGTAGTGCATGGTAGTCGAGGGGTGCTCACATTAGTGTAAGGCATGGTAGTTGTGGTGTCTTCATCTTGGTGTAAGGCATGGAAGTCTTGGTGTTCCCACATTAGTGCAAGGTATTCTAGTGGTGTGCTTGCCTTGGTGTACATCATGGTAGTTGCTGTGTGCTCACATTAGTGTAGGCACTGTAGTTGTGTGTTCACCTTGGTGTAGGGCATGGTAGTCTTGGTGTGCTCACATTAGTGTAAGGAGTATAAGGCATTGTAGTCATGGTGTGTTCACTTTGTTATAGGGCATGCTAGTCATGGTGTGTTCACCTTGGTGTAAGGCATGGTAAGGACAGCTTTGCATGCAGTTTGCTACTACACATCCTAGGTGTTACTGTTCTCCATAACTGTCCAAGTAACCATGTAGTTAATGTTTTGCTTTCTAGATTAAAATTGAATTATCTCAATGCTACAAAACTATTTGATATCATACAGCATCAAAGTAAATTTTCACATTCAGTCACTATACCCACAGACCAAGAAATTTAAATGAAGTAGCAATCTGGAATGGCAAAATCTGATTAGTATTACCTATAGACAACAAAAGCATTTTAATATGATACTCAGAGAAAGGACTGTTTAAAATTAGTATTTCAGCACAGTATAATTCCAGAAAATGCTTCTTTGTAAGGATCAAAATACTATGACTGGCCTACTAGCATGGAAGCAAGGCATATCTAAGTGCTACCAGCAAACAGTTTTCTGGCCTATACCTCAGCTGCCAGAAAAATCTGCCAGGAAATAGTATTCAATAGCTTGTACTTATCACACAGGGGAAGTTGTGAAGAGTAGCACTGTTGGACAACTCCTGGTATGCGCTGGGGTCCCTGTGGCTACAGCATTATAGGTTAGATGATGGGGCATGGACGAACATTGGGATATGAGGATATGGGCCTGTGAATATGCCCTTTGTGTTCATTTCATGCTGTAACTCCAGAGTTACTGGAATGGATTATGAAACACGAGTCCATGTATGTGAGTACCTAACAACCTCCAGCTTCACTGACCCTCTAGTTCTATCTTTCACTCTCTCTCATCTATAAACTGTACCCTCCAATTATCTCAGGATAAGGCTGGACATATGAAGATAGGTGGTCACGGTAGCCAGACAACCAGGGGAATCTGTAACTGCTTCAGATGCTTGTGGGGGAAAATGTAGCATTAAAAATAAGATCAAAATATTTATTTTTTATTTATTTAACATTTGTTGACCGGGAAAGTCCGACTAAGTTCCACAGATCCTGTTTTCAGTGGAGGCCTGGGGAGAAACACTCCAGAAGCATGTCTTTAGAATGTGGGAGGAAACTGGAGTACCTGGAGGAAACCCACGTGAACACAGGGAGAACATGCAAACTCCACACAGAAGGCACCCCAGTCGAGAATCGAACAGGAGAACCTCTTGCTGTGAGGCAACAGCATTAACCGCTGCACCACTGCGCTGCCCTAGATATTAGATGTGCAAAATCCCATGACAACATGAAAAAGAAGAGACCTGTAATGCTGTAGTAAGCTGCACTAACAATGATTTTCAAGCCACATATGTTATACAATTAAGCATGTACAAAAAAAAAAAAAAAAAACTTCTGTAAAAATAAAGCAAAACAAATTTTGCCACTTTCTAAATTTAGACGTCATGAATATTGAGAAACAGTCCAAAGCCTACAATGAGGTGCTTTTGTGCCACAACAGCGCCCTTCCCTGCACAATTCACTGCATTCTCTGCATCTGTGTGACAGCCAGTTATGACATCATCATTGGCAGCTTTAAACTTGATAGTCTATCTGGAAGTCTCCAGAAATAGGGCAGAATACCTAGAATTAGGAGGAATAAATCACAGGTGTCTTCTAAAAACTGCTGAGCACTTATTATTCATTATAAGCATCCTTGTCATTACAGCATTACGATTCCATCATTCTGAGATACATGTAAAATGCACGACAGATAGTCTTACATCACTTACAACTAGTTCTGTACAGCAGTGGTTTTGTTTCAGTAAATGAGCTGTGTCTTTCTTTGTTATCATGGCCTTCTAATGAGATGGTTTGTCAGATTTCATTGGAAAGCAACCTATTTTAGTTGGTGTTCCAAATTTAACATTTAGATAATGTTAACAAACATTGTTTTATGGTCAAAAGCACTCACATTTTAATAAACTCCCTGTCTTGCGCTTTAGTGTATTTCATTTTATGTATGTATGTATGTACTTATTTTTTCTTATGTTTGAAAGTTTACAAAGTGCATAATGTGCTGCTGTGGGCTATTTTTTCTTAATTTAGGTTGTCTCCTTCACTCAAGTTGCAATAAGTGAGAAATTGTGAAGATACTGTTGTTACTTATACATGTTTGTCAAAACTAATTGCCTTACTGCAATTACAGACTAACAGTGAAGTTAAGAGGTTAATAAAAGATGCAAATGACTAAAGCTATGCTTGATTTCCACTAAAACCGTATGCATACCTGTAAGTCTTTGAGTTAAGCCCTTTATTATCAAGAATGCTCATATTTCTCCTGATAAGTGGCACTGACTTTGTTCAATTAAGTACTACCTTGATGTTAAACAATAATAAAATCAATAATAGATCAGTCAGTTTATTGTAAACAATCAGTGAGACCACAGCTGCAATAAAAGTTCTGGTGATCTCAGTGTGTGCCCTTGCCCTACGTAATTTGTGTAAATCAAAGTTGTTACAGGAAT
Source organism: Protopterus annectens (assembly GCF_019279795.1). Taxonomy (NCBI): domain Eukaryota; kingdom Metazoa; phylum Chordata; order Ceratodontiformes; family Protopteridae; genus Protopterus; species Protopterus annectens. The sequence goes on from NC_056744.1 coordinate 836,188,212, forward strand.
CACTGCAGAGACAACTTATATTTTCAAAACTGCAACAGAGTTTTTCAAGTTTTATTTTGTGAGTGAGGATAAAGTGGTAAAAGAAAGCAGGTCACTCTAAACTGTAATGCTGTTAAGCAACTGTCAGACATGATACCAGTCTCTGCTCATAATGAATATCAGCAGTAAGTCATAAGAGGACATAGGGAGCAAATGCTTTTAGAATCCTCTATACATACTCACATCCACATAGACAAACACCTATACATGCTCAGTCTCTCTCTGCCACACACACACACACACACACACACACACACACACACACACACACACACACACACACACACACACACACACACACACACACTCACACACATGCCCACACACACACACACACACACACACACACACACACACACACACACTGTTTTCGGTGAGACTATTTTTGAATGGGGTTTGCAGCCTTTATAAAATTAAAACAGAGAAATAGGGGCTGTCTCTTTCTCTGTGCTTATCTGCCTGTCTCTCACTTTCTATATTATGTGTTTTGGGCTTTCATTTTTTGATTATAGGTTAAGTTATTCTGCAATAAATAAATTGTGCCAAATAAAGTACATTACTAAGTACAAACCGACTGTGCCTTTTGCAGAAGTCTGGGAAAGTACTAAGAACAGCTGTTTCAAGACAGGAATACTATTTCCCTATGAAGACATTTTCTTTGAAATGTGTGGCCAGTCCAACTATAAGCTATAAAATAGCTGAAACTGAGAAGCAATAAATAAAATCCATCTGATACTCAAGCAAAGCACAGCACACAAGAACATTGTGCCTGTTTTTGTAGTGATCCCACATGTTCTTGACCCCCTTGCTCTTCCATGATCAACAACCTATTTAAGTTTTAGTTTTCCCAGATCCTATAGTGTACCCATGAAATAGTTTCTCACCCTTGTATTAAGTTTATTCTCTTAACATCTTGCATACCATGCACTCATCTTACTCCACATTTTCTCTTCAGGCTGTCAATAATCCATCCCACTCTACCCATCAATATTCCATGAGTCATTCACACGTCACAAGCCTCTATGCCCCAGGCTATACTGATTTAGAACTCCAAGCCTGACCTCAGACTTCAGGTTACCAATAGCTTTAATTATTTATTTTTATTTATTTATTTTACATTTGTTGACCGGGCTAGTCTAGCTGGATACATGTCCATTTTCAGTAGAGGCCCGGGGAGAAAAGCTCCAAGAAATAAATAATAATAATAGTAATTAATATGACAGATCAATATATGAAAGACTATACTTTCATGTATATAAGTAAAAGATTTTTTTTTTACAAATTAGAATACTTGTAGTGATTAATACATACATACATACACACAAATTGCCAGCCTATTTAACACTCGCTTCATCAAAAGTATATCAAACCTCACTTGAAGTCTATTTTATTCCCCTCCCCCTTCCTTTCCACTAATCTCAAATTCTGCCACATCAAACTTAACCTCTGTAACAGTCTACCCCCCAGCACTGTCTGCCTTCTCTCTCCATCCTCAACTCGCCTCAAGCACCTTCTGTTACTTCTACTATTGACATACTTAAGCATGTTTCTACTAATATTACAAAAAGACTATTTTGCAGACTTAAACCCTGTTCCATCTCGGTTGACAACCTACCCGAAGAATATTTAAAATTATCAGCTGAAGCCACTGCACACCCAATCAGCATACTTATTAAAAGATCAATTCTAGAAGAAAAGCCACACAGCAGCAAGGACTCGTTCCCTAAAAATTATTTGCAGCACCTTTGTCTCAGACAATGATGAGACTTCATCAAAAGTATAAACTTAAATGAACTTTAAATACTCATGAAGCCAGATAACATCAGCATCTCATTGCACATTTAAAGAGAAACATACACAATTACTCTAAAATACATATAGTAACATACGTAAAAAAAAAACCTTATTATAAACAATTCAAATAGAAAAAAAGTAAATAACTAACAACAACAATTGTTGAATTTATCTAAGTTATGCTTTCTATTTTAAAATACATCCAATGGATACCATCTCATTCAACCCAGGCCAACCTACTGCTCTCAAATGTAAAATCCAGTACAACTCCCTTTGCTCAAGAAAAAGTTGCCATGGTGCACCCCCTAGGGTTGGGTTTAACTTGTTCAATTACCACAAACTTAAGTTGATGCTCAGGGAAATCCAGTAAGTGCCAGAATAAGGCATTGTTTTTTTTCTTATTTATTTCATAAATGTGTTCATAAATACAACTTTTAATTTGCGCTCAGTCTTTCCAACATAAAATACCAGGCAGCATTGAAACAATGCCCCATATACTACTACTACTAAGCTGTTACAATTGTGCTTCCTTTAATATTCAACTGGTAGCCATTAATATCGAAAAGTTTTCCAGTATTGCTATAAGGACAAAAATGACAACACCCAAATTTGGACATCTGCCAAAGCTTCTTGTCTTTAAAATTGTGTGGGCAAAGTGGCCATCCCATAAGATTCTTCAGGTTATTACCCCTCTTATATACAACCACCGACTTGGAACCTATTTTGTTCCTTACCACATGGTAGTCCATAAGCACAGACCAATTTTAAGAATAACATCCCTCACATGTTTGAAGTCCACAGTAAATCTCGTAATAAAGGCCAACCTAAAATTAACGTCAGCATTTGGTTGTACAGTCAAATTACTTTCATGGAGCACATTAATATACTCTGTAAAATTGTGAAAATCATCAGATTACAAGGTCATTAAAATAGGAACACAGACCCACCCTCTCCTACTTATTTATCACTTCCATTTTAATCTCCCTGAGGTAGGTAGCTGGTTGTATAGAAGACTCAAGTTGCCTCTCCTCTAGGACATGCCTCCCCAGAGGAGGAATCTAATGCCGGTTTCTCCTGGGGAGGATATTTCCTCTGGGGAGACCACCATAAAGATGAACTTTTTTTAAGTGGAATTGCTCCAGGGTCTCAGAAATCCAGAAGAGGTACTATGACCTCCTTCAGATGGAACTCCTAATCCATTAGCCATCCCTCCTGTCCTTCCAGCCTTCTTAGATGCCTTCACTGCAGCTTCCAAGTCCCAGATTCCCAGCCCCAGCTCCCAAATGCCCAGACAAAGCACAAGGTGCTTGAGGATGCCAAATTCCTTTTTAAGGCACCCTATGCTGATCCAGCTATTTCAGTGGCAGCAGATAAAGCTTCTAAGCTTTTGCCTTCCACCTTTCTGCTCCCTCTGATAGGAACAGCTAGGCCATGGAGAATGGGGAAAAGTGTATATGTTTGCAACCCTTGCATTCAGGGCAATGAATTATTAGGCGAACATGGCCAAATATTCCCGGGCTCTTCTAGCAGATGCAGTGAAACTCCTATCAGAGCTCCCAGATTCACCCACTAAAGCCAAGCTGTCAACCATTCTTAATTCCTCCTCCCAGGTTACCAGGTACTCCATCAAATGCATTTTTAATATGATACTCAGAGAAAGGACTGTTTAAAATTAGTATTTCAGCACAGTATAATTCCAGAAAATGCTTCTTTGTAAGGATCAAAATACTATGACTGGCCTACTAGCATGGAAGCAAGGCATATCTAAGTGCTACCAGCAAACAGTTTTCTGGCCTATACCTCAGCTGCCAGAAAAATCTGCCAGGAAATAGTATTCAATAGCTTGTACTTATCACACAGGGGAAGTTGTGAAGAGTAGCACTGTTGGACAACTCCTGGTATGCGCTGGGGTCCCTGTGGCTACAGCATTATAGGTTAGATGATGGGGCATGGACGAACATTGGGATATGAGGATATGGGCCTGTGAATATGCCCTTTGTGTTCATTTCATGCTGTAACTCCAGAGTTACTGGAATGGATTATGAAACACGAGTCCATGTATGTGAGTACCTAACAACCTCCAGCTTCACTGACCCTCTAGTTCTATCTTTCACTCTCTCTCATCTATAAACTGTACCCTCCAATTATCTCAGGATAAGGCTGGACATATGAAGATAGGTGGTCACGGTAGCCAGACAACCAGGGGAATCTGTAACTGCTTCAGATGCTTGTGGGGGAAAATGTAGCATTAAAAATAAGATCAAAATATTTATTTTTATTTATTTAACATTTGTTGACCGGGAAAGTCCGACTAAGTTCCACAGATCCTGTTTTCAGTGGAGGCCTGGGGAGAAACACTCCAGAAGCATGTCTTTAGAATGTGGGAGGAAACTGGAGTACCTGGAGGAAACCCACGTGAACACAGGGAGAACATGCAAACTCCACACAGAAGGCACCCCAGTCGAGAATCGAACAGGAGAACCTCTTGCTGTGAGGCAACAGCATTAACCGCTGCACCACTGCGCTGCCCTAGATATTAGATGTGCAAAATCCCATGACAACATGAAAAAGAAGAGACCTGTAATGCTGTAGTAAGCTGCACTAACAATGATTTTCAAGCCACATATGTTATACAATTAAGCATGTACAAAAAAAAAAAAAAAAAAACTTCTGTAAAAGTAAAGCAAAACAAATTTTGCCACTTTCTAAATTTAGACGTCATGAATATTGAGAAACAGTCCAAAGCCTACAATGAGTTGCTTTTGTGCCACAACAGCGCCCTTCCGTGCACAATTCACTGCATTCTCTGCATCTGTGTGACAGCCAGTTATGACATCATCATTGGCAGCTTTAAACTTGATAGTCTATCTGGAAGTCTCCAGAAATAGGGCAGAATACCTAGAATTAGGAGGAATAAATCACAGGTGTCTTCTAAAAACTGCTGAGCACTTATTATTCATTATAAGCATCCTTGTCATTACAGCATTACGATTCCATCATTCTGAGATACATGTAAAATGCACGACAGATAGTCTTACATCACTTACAACTAGTTCTGTACAGCAGTGGTTTTGTTTCAGTAAATGAGCTGTGTCTTTCTTTGTTATCATGGCCTTCTAATGAGATGGTTTGTCAGATTTCATTGGAAAGCAACCTATTTTAGTTGGTGTTCCAAATTTAACATTTAGATAATGTTAACAAACATTGTTTTATGGTCAAAAGCACTCACATTTTAATAAACTCCCTGTCTTGCGCTTTAGTGTATTTCATTTTATGTATGTATGTATGTACTTATTTTTTCTTATGTTTGAAAGTTTACAAAGTGCATAATGTGCTGCTGTGGGCTATTTTTTCTTAATTTAGGTTGTCTCCTTCACTCAAGTTGCAATAAGTGAGAAATTGTGAAGATACTGTTGTTACTTATACATGTTTGTCAAAACTAATTGTCTTACTGCAATTACAGACTAACAGTGAAGTTAAGAGGTTAATAAAAGATGCAAATGACTAAAGCTATGCTTGATTTCCACTAAAACCGTATGCATACCTGTAAGTCTTTGAGTTAAGCCCTTTATTATCAAGAATGCTCATATTTCTCCTGACAAGTGGCACTGACTTTGTTCAATTAAGTACTACCTTGATGTTAAACAATAATAAAATCAATAATAGATCAGTCAGTTTATTGTAAACAATCAGTGAGACCACAGCTGCAATAAAAGTTCTGGTGATCTCAGTGTGTGCCCTTGCCCTACGTAATTTGTGTAAATCAAAGTTGTTACAGGAATCACTGCAGAGACAACTTATATTTTCAAAACTGCAACAGAGTTTTTCAAGTTTTATTTTGTGAGTGAGGATAAAGTGGTAAAAGAAAGCAGGTCACTCTAAACTGTAATGCTGTTAAGCAACTGTCAGACATGATACCAGTCTCTGCTCATAATGAATATTAGCAGTAAGTCATAAGCAAATGCTTTTAGAATCCTCTATACATACTCACATCCACATAGACAAACACCTATACACGCTCAGTCTCTCTCTGCCACACACACACACACACACACACACACACACACACACACACACACACACACACACACACACACTCACACACTCACACACACGCCCACGTGCACACACACACACACACACACACACACACACACACACACACACACACACACACACACACACACACACACACACTGTTTTCGGTGAGACTATTTTTGAATGGGGTTTGCAGCCTTTATAAAATTAAAACAGAGAAATAGGGGCTGTCTCTTTCTCTGTGCTTATCTGCCTGTCTCTCACTTTCTATATTATGTGTTTTGGGCTTTGATTTTTTGATTATAGGTTAAGTTATTCTGCAAGAAATAAATTGTGCCAAATAAAGTACATTACTAAGTACAAACCAACTGTGCCTTTTGCAGAAGTCTGGGAAAGTACTAAGAACAGCTGTTTCAAGACAGGAATACTATTTCCCAATGAAGACATTTTCTTTGAAATGTGTGGCCAGTCCAACTATAAGCTATAAAATAGCTGAAACTGGGAAGCAATAAATAAAATCCATCTGATACTCAAGCAAAGCACAGCACACAAGAACATTGTGCCTGTTTTTGTAGTGATCCCACATGTTCTTGACCCCCTTGCTCTTCCATGATCAACAACCTATATAAGTTTTAGTTTTCCCAGATCCTATAGTGTACCCATGAAATAGTTTCTCACCCTTGTATTAAGTTTATTCTCTTAACATCTTGCATACCATGCACTCATCTTACTCCACATTTTCTCTTCAGGCTGTCAATAATCCATCCCACTCTACCCATCAATATTCCATGAGTCATTCACACGTCACAAGCCTCTATGCCCCAGGCTATACTGATTTAGAACTCCAAGCCTGACCTCAGACTTCAGGTTACCAATAGCTTTAATTATTTTGTTTGTCTTCCTCTGTAGTTTATTTGTCACGTGTACGTGGTGAGTAAAGATCTGAAGACCTGCATACCATACTCCAGTAGTCTACAAATAGGCTAAATTATTTTTGGGTCACAGGAATCTATCATATCTAGTCTGTCCACCACCTACCACATAGGTTAAAGTAGTTCTTTCAATGTATGATTATTAATGCTAGCTTTTTCTACTGCAGTGTTAATCCCAAGACAGTCATTCTAGCAGTTAGGTCCTCTCATGACTTTCTTGTTTTTGAAGGATGCAGCACTATAATTCTTAGCAAAGAAATACAACATCCATCTTTCATTGAACCCATAATATCTAAGGCTCATTAACCATTCATGCATGTGAACCCTACATATCTATCTTCTAAGTACTTCTGTCACCAGTATATCTGGAATTGCTATTCAGACTACCCACTGTAACTCCTTGAATCCTCTACAATCCCACTTGATCAGGGAACCTAGTCTACCATTCTCCAGTCTTTTGGAATCATACTAGTCTTGTGACACAGCCTCAGCAGTCTGGCAAGCAGTATTACCAGTTCTGCTCTAACATCTGCCCACCCTCAATTTAGAAATCATGGTGGTAACCCACCTGCTCCTGTGCATCATCTTTCATCATTTTCTACAGCTATTTCCTTTGTACTGCCTGGGTATAAACACAATGTCGAAGCACTAAGGTCCTCTGGAGTACTGTAGTTGGGAATATCCAAACAACTATAACTGCAGCACAAATGTACAGCCTATTAAATGTGTTCTGCCCACTGTTGACAGCTAGAATAACAAAGGTACTAGTAACCTTGCATATATACAAGAAATCATTTAGTATCATGGCAAAGGATCTGTAAAATTAAGTTTGATACACTATTGTCTTCTGGCTGAGAAAGACATGATCAAAAGTGGGTAAAGCGTGCCTTTGTCAGCTCTGCTTGTCACAAAAGAACATTGTGAATTATTTTTAAAGATTTATGGTGGAGGTTTTCTGTTATTCATTTTATTACTTAGTCTCTGTAGATGCAAACACATATCAAACAGTGTAATGCACTATCAGAACACAGACGTGACTTTCATGTCAAGTGTTATAACATTAACATATGATGTGACTCCAGAGTGGGATTGGCCTTATCATGTTATTACAGTGACAATAAAGTGCAGTATGTTAGCTATATTATTTACAGCTACAGTTCTATAAATTGCCTTGTCATGAGCTATAAAATGCAGCAAAAACATCAATTTCCTGGAAATGTGCAGCCATCTATTATCATGAATTTAGTCTGCTTGAGCCAGTTTTGCATTTATCTTATATGCCAAGATTACAGTTTGTCAGCACTGCAATGGCCATTTGATATCCACAGTAATATGGCAAGCCTATTGAGGACAGAGCACTAGCTGTATTCTTTAACTCCAGCATACTTTTTATTCATTACTTTAATACTGCCTGCTTCATTCCTAGCCAGGCTTTATTGCCAAATTAAATGTAGTGTTATATGTATAAATGCAGATGCAGGCTCATTTATATATAAAACAGTACTGTATTGTGGTCGAGTAAACCAATTTAGAAAAAAAAATCTTCATGATCTTTTCTTTTTTCTGGGCTACAATCCAGCAGTGCAGTAAACTATAAAGAATGTGAGAGTAAATGCCTACAGCACTTTAGCTAGCCACAGCAGCTGTAATTTAGTAAGCCTCAAATAAACCTCCTTCAGATCACTGCTGAGCTGGTACCAGAAATGTCTGTGTGCTACAATTATACTGAAAATGGGCATTAAAAGCATCTCATTTCTATGCTTTTTACAGGAAAATAATTCACCTATTTTGCTGAAAGATACATTGCACAGTGGCATTAAAGCTAAATATTTGCAGGTACAGATTTGTTCAGGAGACTTGGAGAAAATATGCTTCCTCTCTTTTCATGCTGAATGAAGATACTCAAGTATGAATAGCTCTGTTATCTTTTTTGTACTTTTACTTCTGAGGGTGTGGTCTTTGCTGTCTGCTTGTAGGTATAAAGGAAAAGAAGGGCTCACACTACAAATGTGTCTCTTATTGCAGCTCCACTCTATTTGCCTCATATTAAGATATATTGACAAACTGATGAAGTATTACTTCAAAGGATTTACATTTACAAGGAAATAGCACAAGGAGATTATTTAGTCTGGGGTTCAATTCACTACAGTAAAACTGCAGAGTGATGTATGCATGAAGTGAGACATAATCAGAATGGGACAGGTGATGTATGCCTAAAGTGAGATATAATCAGAACTGGGCAGGTAATGTATGCCTGAAGTGAGATATAATCAGAATGGGGCAGGTGATGTATGCCTGAAGTGAGACATAATCAGAATGGACAGGTGATGTATGCCTGAAGTGAGACATAATCAGAATGGAACAGGTGATGTATGCCTGAAGTGAGACATAACCAGAATGGAACAGGTGATGTATGTCTGAAGTGAGATATAATCAGAATGGGGCAGGTGATGTATGCCTGAGGTGAGATATAATCAGAACGGGGCAGGTGATGCATGCCTAAGTGAGACATAATCAGAATGGGACAGGTGATGTATGCCTAAAGTGAGATATAATCAGAACGGGGCTGGTGATGTATGCCTGAATTGAAACATAACCAGAATGGAACAGGTGATGTATGCCTGAAGTGAGATATAATCAGAATGGGGCAGGTGATGTATGCCTGAAGTGAGACATAATCAGAATGGAACAGGTGATGTATGTCTGAAGTGAGATATAATCAGAATGGGACAGGTGATGTATGCCTGAAGTGAGACATAATCGGAATGGACAGGCAGTGGTTCTCGTGTATCTTCTGAGAGATTAGGAAGAATGTAGTTGCTTCACTGTGTGCAGGTACCTGTGTGGACTAAGGAAGGAAGTAGTCCATCTCAGGGCAGAGCTTCTTGTTATGCTCATGAATCTGCAAGGTTGGAATCATTGCCCTCTAGGATGTCAACTCAATGTGTCTCAAAAAGGAGAGATTAGTGAAGCAGAGGTGCAACCCATTTAAAGCACCTCTACAGAAATCTTTTTGTTTTTCTGGCAGACATGATTCCTTCTTAAATATATTACTACCACAGCATAAGAGGACTGGTGAAAAAAGATCCTAGCAGACAAATGTACATTTTATAAGTTCATAGATTCATAGATGTATACTAGACTAATGACCACTAGGGCCCTTAGAAGCCTAGCAATGTAACCCAACTGTGACCCACAAATTTGATTTATATAGGTGGTGATTTACTGACTGCCTCTGTCCAGCAGAGACATAGGAACCAGACCAGGGATGAAATTCTGATTATCCACCCATTGGTCTAAGTTGTGCTTAAAAGGATAGGGAGGAGCTCTGCTTCACATGGATGGGGAGCCTGTTCCAGAGACTGTGAATTCTCTGAGAAACATATTTGTCCTCCAACATGTCCTATCTACGTTGCAAGCAAAATTTAGTTCTTTTAATCTAGTAGTTATGATGCTGTTTTATTTTGCAGATGTGCAAAACATTCATCAAAACAGGGTCCGGTCCATAGATGCCCTGTATGACAGGTGAAGATCATCTCTCAGAAGTCTGCATGATACTGAGTAAAGAGACAGGTTTTTGAGGCAATCAGCATAGAACATTGTATTTACTCCCTATATTCTTTTTCTAAGGAACCTTTGTGGGCATTCCAGTTGCTGTATGTGTCTGGTAAAGTACATAAAAAAGGGGACGTTATACTCTATGATGAGTCTGATGAGGGCCGAGTACAGTGGTATTGTCGCTTGTCCCTCTCTAGTATAGATGACGAACAGGTGGGGTAGTTCATTTATATGCTTTATTACACAGAAGCAGCTTTACAAAATATAAACAAACTGATTAACCGACAGACTACACAGTCATACATGCTTACATCTCACCAGCTTACTACAAATAGCAGTCAGGCTCGCACATGCTCAGTATTTATACACTTGTGCAAGCCCCTAGAAAGCTTCTTAAAGTTGTACACTCACACTGATCTACATCCTCCCTCTTAAATAGATTGTCTTCAATGAAATGACATTAGAACAAGACGTAATAATATATAGACATTAGAAACAAACGCAATGTTCATATCCAAGTTGTCGTGCATCTGTAACATGGTCTGAAAATACAACCTGATCTAGTAGCATAATATTCAGAACTGGATTTAGCAACAGAGATGGTCTTCGGGGAACAATTCATATCAGGAACTTTGGGATTCATCTCAGGAATAGGGATATTTACTGTAACATTCTCAGGAATCGGAACGCTGGACAACTCACTCTGAGATAAAGAGTCTTTCTCACAGGTTAGGTGCTGTGGTACGGGCTCAGACAGCGACATCAATTGTCTCCAATTCTGCCTAAACTCTGCTCCATGTAATTCCACAATGTACGATCTTGGCTCTGGGCAAATACTCTTCACAACTCCAATCCAATTATAACCTTTGCATGTTTGCATTCTCACTGTCTCTCCTTCACGTAATAGATTGAGTGGTTTGCTGGATTTATCATAATAAGACTTCTGGGAGAGGTGTTTCTTTAACAGATGGGCTTTCACAAATCTGTTGTTCTTTTTTATTTATTTAATTTATTTATTTTATATTTGTTTACTGGGAAAGTCCGACAGGAACAAGGTCCATTTACAGTGGAGGCCCTGGGAGAAAAGCTCCATAACATAACAGCTAAATAAAACAAATTACAAAAAAATTTCTGTACAGTTGCATATATACAATCAGAGCTCCATATCATAGCATAACAACACAAATACACAAATGACAGCACTCGGAACCAACAAACTACTTCTTAGCACTTGGAACCAACAAACTACTGCTGACTGGTAAGGTAGTTCTGGTTTGTCTCGACAGAAGTCTCTGGGCAGGTGGACCAAGATGTTTATCATGAGGAACATTTCTGAGATTCAAGAAAACATCACTACTGTCTTGTTTTGACTTCTCAAGTAACTGTTTCACATTTTGAACTGCACGTTCTACAAAACCATTTGACTGTGGATACTCAGGGCTACTTGTGACCTGAGTAAAGTCCCACTTCAGCGAATATTTTGAATTGCTGGCTAGTACCCTGTGTGCCATTGTCAGAAATAACTTTGTGTGGACTACCATGGACTGCAAAATGAAGCTTCATCTTAGTAATGACAGTACTGGATGCTAGATTAGGAAGTAGGTCAATCTTGAACCAATTTGTGTAAGAGTCTACTAATACCAAGTAATGCTGACCATTCCACTCAAAAATATCAGTGGTTACTGTCAACCAAGGTAGTTCAGGAATCTGGTTTAGCTGAAGTGGTTCTTTCTGTTGATGTGTGTTTGTATTATTACATACAGAACAAAATGAAAGTACTCTCTCAATGTCTTGTGACATAGAAAGCCAAAACACTAGTCCTCTCACCCTCCTTTTTGTAGAATCAGTTCCTGGTTGGCCACGATGTAAGATAGTAATACACTCTTGTTGCAAAGACTTTGGAACAATCACTTTTGGACCTTTCATGACAATACCATTATCAGACAAAATCTCATCTCTGTATGAAAAATAAGGTTGCACTTTTTGAGGTAAACTACAGTGGATATAAAAAGTGTACACACCCCTGTTAAAATGCCAGGTTTTTGTGATATAAAAAAAAATTAGACCACAATAAATCATTTCAAAAGTTTTTCCACTTTTAATGTGACCTATAACCTGTACAATTCAATTGAAAAACAAACAAATCTGTTAGTGGAAAAAATATAAAAAATAAAAAAACATACAATAAGCTGGTTGAATAAGTGTGCACACCCTTAAACTAATACTTTGTTGAAGCACCTTTTGATTTAATTACAGCATTCAGTCTTCTTGGGTAGGAGTCTATCAGCATGGCACATCTTGACTTGGCAATATTAGCCCACTCTTCCTTGCAAAAGTGCTCCAAATCTGTCAGATTGCGAGGGCATCTTTTGTGCACAGCCCTTTTCAGGTCACCCCACAAATGTCCATTTGGATTTAGGTATGGACTCTGGCTGGGCCATTCCAAAACTTTAATTTTCTTCTGGTGAAGCCATTCTTTTGTGGATTTGGATGTATGCTTGGGGTCATTGTTGTGTTGAAAGGTGAAATTCCTCTTCATCTTCAGCTTTCTATCAGACGGCTGAAGGTTTTGGTCCAAAAGTGACTGGTATTTGGAACTGTTCATAATTCCCTCCACCTTGACTAAAGCCCCAGTTCCAGCTGAAGAAAAGCAACCCCAAAGCACGATACTGCGACCACCATGCTTCACCATGGGGATGGTGTTCTTTTGATGATGTGAAGTGTTATTTTTGTGCCAAACGTACCTTTTGGAATTGTAGCCAGAAAGTTCAACCTTGGTCTCATCAGACCATAATGTATTTTCCAACATGCTTTTGGGAGACGATGTATTGTTTTGCAAATTTTAGCTGGGTCTGAGTGTTTTTCTGTGCTAGAAAAGGCTTCTGTCTTGCAACCCTATCCCATAGTCCAGACATATGGAGAATGCAGGAGATTGTTGTCACATGTAGTACACAACTAGTACTTGCCAGAAATTCCTGCAGCTCCTTCAGTGTTGCTGTAGGTCACTTGGCAGCCTCCCTGATCAGTTTTCGTCTTGTAATTTCATCAATTTTGGAGGGATGTCTGGTTCTTTGCAATGTCACTGTAGTCCCATATTTTCTCCACTTTTTGATGACTGTCTTCACTGTGTTCCATGGTATGTCCAGTGCTGTGAATTTTTTTTTTTGTATCCTTCTCCTGACTGATACCTTTCAATAATGAACTCCCTTTGATGCTGTATAAGCTCTCTGCGAACCATGGGTTTTGCTGTAGCAGGCAACTGAGTAAATGTCAGTAAAATCCAACTAGGACAGCTGAACTTTATTTGAGGTTAATCAGTGTCTCTTTAATCGATGGCAGGTGTGTACCCAAGAAGACTGAATGCTATAATTAAATCAAAAGGTGGTTCAACAAAGTATTAGTTTAAGGGTGTGCATAGTTATGCAACCAGCATATTGTACGTTTTACATATTTTTATATTTTTTCCCCTAACAGATTTGTTTGTTTTTCAATTGAATTGTACAGGTTATAGGTCACATTAAAGGTAGGAAAAGTTTTGAAATTATTTATTGTGGTCTCATTTTTTTTTATATCACAAACACCTGTCATTTTAACAGGGGTGTGTACACTTTTTACATCCACTGTAGATTGCTTTGATGGTGTTCCTCAGTTGATAAAGTGGTTGAGCTTCTGTAAATCAGGATCTGAGGCTGTAAGATTTCTAAACTCATCTAGACATGTGGAAGAAAATTTTCTCACTTCCATGACTTCAAAATCAAGTTTCTCATTGTCATGCTCTTCAGTGGTATGTCTGCATGACTTGGATAATGTATCAGCAAGACAGAGAAGTTTGCCTTTCATGTAGACAAGACTGAAATTTTACTTCTGCAATCTCAGCATTGTATGTTGCAATCTGGCTGGAGCTGAATGCATAGGCTTCTCAAAATAGTGACTAGAGGTTGGTGGTCTGTTTCGATTTGGATAGGTCTACCATAAATATAATCATGGAACATTGAACATGCAAACACAATTGCCAAAAGTTCTTTCTTTATCTGAGCATACCGCATCTCAGCTTGGGTTAAAGATCTGGATGTAGAGGTAACAGGTTGACACTCTTGAAGAATGACTGCATCAAGACCAAATTTCAAACCATCATAAGAAAGAGTAACTGGTTTGTGAACATCATCGCATCTGAGAGTAGGTGGACTGGCAATTCTCTTTTTTCAGGACTTCAAATACTCTCTGGTGTTTTTCCAACCCATGACCAAGATACATCTTTACATGTCAGCTGTCTAAGTGGTGCTGTTAGTTGTCTTAAATCTGGAATGAACTTGCCTATGTAGTTAACCATGCCAAGAAAACATTGAAGGGCTTGAACATTGTCTGGAGCTGGCATCTCAAGAATAGCTGTTGCTTGGAAAGATCTGGTTGTAAGTATGAACTGGGAAACAAATGACCAACATAAGTGACCTCTCGTAACCTGAACTTGCACTTCTTAGGATTCAGCTTAAGATTCACTTGACAAGCTTTTTAAAGAACTTTCTCGAGGTTTCTGTCATGCTCAGCTTCACCATTACCTCCTACTAGAATATCATCTACTATAATAGCAAAAAAAAACCCAGAAAAAATTTGCTCCATTGCACATTCAAAGACTTCACTGGCAGAATTTATCCTAAATGACATTCTCAAAAATCTGTACCTGCCAAATGGAGTACTGAACGTAGTAATTAATGAGGACTTCTTGTCAAGCAAAATTTGCCAAAATGAACTCTTTGCATCTAAGACCGAAAAAGCAGCGGCATTTGGCATAAGTGCTGCAAGTGTACACATTGGATGATGAGATCTTTTTACTGCCTTGTTCAAATCTCATGGATCAATACATATTCTGAAATCATCTGAGCTTTTCTTATGAGCTACCACCATGGAAGATAGCCATTCAGTCAGTTCATCTACTGGACAAATTACAACTTGTTGCACCATTTTATCTAACTCAGCTTTGACTCTGTTCTGCATAGCTACTGGAACCTTCTGGGCTGATCTGACAACTGGGCTGACATCTGCAGGGCCGGTTCATAGGTATGTACTATGCTTTTGGCCCTAGGGTCTATATACGCCTAGCCAAAAAGGTACCCTGGCTTTTGCCACCCAAGAAAATTATTTTCCTGTGCTCCTGTCGAGCAGAGCCACAGAAGTGATCCCCGGGGTGAATTTCCTATCTCCCATCCAATCATCAAGATTTTTCTTGAAGAGTGCTAATGATGAGCTTTGTTTGATATAGATAGGTAGTTTGTTCCAGAATATGGGAAGCTCTGGGACAGGACTCTATCCCTTCAGTATGATCTGTTTATTGTGGTGACAAGGTTTAGGTCTCTAGAGCATGTAGCTTGGAGGGATTAGGATTTCTTTAAGTGGAACATGTCCAAAAGCTCTGGGTTTGACATAGCTTTGTATGTTAGGCAGAGATTGCCTCTGAGTGTGTGATATGTGACGGAATAAAGCTGGAGTTTTTTTGAGATGATCTGCATAGGGCATCTGTTTGAGGCTGGTAATCCTCTTTGTGAGGTTTTTCTGCGGCCTTTCTAGTTGTTGTAGATGTCTTGTGAGGTACATACCAATAGGGGCATTGTACACTATAACGGGTCTAATGAGTGATGCGTATAGGGGAACAATGACCTCTTTTTTCCTGGATGAGAAACCTTTTGTGATAAGGTGTGCCACATTGAAGTATTTCTTGACTACGGTGGTGATGTGATTATCAAAGGAGAGACTAGTGTCCACCTGTGTCCCAAGATCTCTTCTCATTCTTTCGGTGTTAAGTAGACTACTGCCTATGTGGTAGTTCATGGGTGTAGAGTTTTTACCGAAAGGGATGACAATGCACTTTTTGGCATTGAGCTTGAGGCCATGGCTTTGACACCAGGCATCTGTCTCAGTGAGGCCCTTTTGCTGGATGTCCACATCATTAGGAGTTTTGATTAGGGTTCCTAGTTTGCAGTCATCTGTGAACTTCATTAGCCAAAGCCCTTCTGTGTTAGCCTATACTTCAGAGAAGTAGATACCAAACAGGAGAGGACCCAGGACTGAACCCTGTGGTACTCCACTTGTCACTGGTCTGAAGTTGGATTTAGAGTCTGCTACTTTCACAGTGTGGGCTCTGTTGGTGAGCCAGTTGGCAACCCGTCTTGTGACATAGGGATTTATACCTAGTTTTGTGAGTTTATCTACAATTCTAGAGTAGGGGATGGTGTCAAAAGCCTTGGCGAGATCTAGATAGGCTGTGTGAACTACCTTACCCTCATCTACGGCTTTGGTGACTGCTTCAAAGAAGTCTATCAGGTTTAGGAGACATGATCTGCCTTTTATAAACCCGAACTGTGTGGAGTCCAGAGTTTGGAGATTACCAATGTCATTGTTTATAACTTCCATAATGACACATTCCATAGCCTTGCAGACCAGGCTCGTCAGGCTAATGGGGCAGTAGTTCCCAGGGTCTGTGGGGGTCCCCCTTTGTGGAGTGGGATAACCGTCGCTTTGCACCATTCAGTGGTCACAAAGCTTAAGGTAAGGCTATGACTGAACATGGTACTTAAATGGGGTTCCAGTTAGTTCTGTAGTTCATGTAGAACGCAGCCTAGGATGTTGTCAGGTCCCATGGATGCTGTGCTCTTGGCTTTGGAGAGTGTGGTTTTTACTTGTGCAGCCGTGATTACATGAACTTTGCAGTCTTCCGGTAGAGAGATGGGCCCTTTAGGGGGCGAGAGGGAGGTAAAGTTAGCACTGAACCTATCTGCCAGGATGTTGGCAATATCAGTTGGTTCTGTATATTTAGTGCCATTGTGCTGTAACTCAGAGCAGATCTGAGTGTTGCCATTGAGATTCTTGACATAGCTTTAGAATGCTTTGTGGTTGTCTTTAGAATCAGTGGTGATTTTGTTTTCGTAACTAGCTTTGGAGGATTTTATGAGGGATCTCAGTTTTTTACTGAGGCTGACCAAGGAGTTCCTCCAATCATGGGATTTTACTCTTTTTTCCAACAGTTTCTTTCTTCTGTTGTAGAGTTTGTTTATGGCAGGGGACCACCAGATTGGCTTCCTTTTCTTGGAGGATAGCATCTTGATTCTGTTAGGGATTGCATGATCCATGCACTTGTGTAAGTGCTTATAAAGTACATTTGTGTAGGTTTTAGCAGTGGTACCTCTATTGTCCATCTGAATGGGTGTCGTGAAGTTTGCCCCTTCCATTTTAAGAAGCGGGAAGTTGGCTTTGGAGAATTTTTTTTACGGTGATTTCCTTAATGGGGGGCTGGGGCGGGATGTGGATCTAGGGTGATTAGCTTGTGGTTGGATCTGACCAACGAGGAACTGACCTCTGGTGTGGAACACCGCTTGCCCATGTTGGTAATGACCAGGTCTAGGATATTGCTGCCCCTGGTGGGGGTGTGGATAAGTTGATCCAAGGCACTGGAATTTATGAATTCCAGAAAACGCTGAGCAAAAGAGTTGGTACATGAGTAGTTTTCCCAGTTAATGGTGGGGTAGTTGAAATCACCCATTATTAGGGTGTTAGGTTGTACCCTAATATTTTTCAGTGTATCAAGAAATGATGAGTGGGAATCCTGGGGCATGGTGGGGGATCTGTAGCAAGCTACAATTTGGATTGTGGTCTTGCCCAGAGTTAGTTGCACTTGGATAATCTTGGATGTATTATGCTGAGCAACTAGCCTGGAGGTGTGGATATCCTTAATGAATATGGACACACCTCTGCCTTTAGCATTTCGGTCCAGGTTAGGTGGCCGAAAGGTGTGGTATGAATTATAGCCTGGTAATGCAGGGGTGCTCTTTGGAACCTTGAACCAGGTCTCTGTCACTGCACAGATGTCGATGTTCTCCATTTAAATCCAGAAATAATTTAAGACATTTTTAAAATGTACAATTAACTTCCAGCATCGCAGAATATGAGGATGTATTAATATACATTTTCTGAAGTAATTAAGTGTGATTCGTCAACTTTCACCCTAAAGTCACCAGTTTTGGGTGGGATTAATAGGGACAGACTTAATATTAAGTTTGAATTAAATCAGGGACAGTTGAGAGGCACGATTACTGCCACCAAAACAGATCTTGCTACGTATAATAGTCATATGACTAAAAATGCATATAAAGCCTACACACGGTATAGTTCTCTGTTGTAGAAATAACATAACGGTTCTTTTCCGTTAACGGGGCAGCAGCTTTCTGGGCCTGGATTTGTGTTAACAGAAAATAACGGATATGTAATATACGTTACATTATTAACTTTAATGGTGATGTCAGAAACAGGTCAGTTATTTGCAGAGTTACTAGAGCAACAGGTATCACATCAACATGCATTTTCTGAAGGATTGTATCATCGGTGATTAGAAGGTTAAACATTTTGCAAGCGTTGGTAAAATATGAGGCAAAATCAGGGGCAGCTGACAGGTATGACCAAGTTAACAGCCCTCCACCTTTACAACTAATGCTGGAGGCTACTAATGCCACAGTCTGGTTGTCTCAAAGGAAACAAGGCATCATTGTCGTGTACAGTCGTTGAGATACTATCAACAATTTTATAGTACTGAATCTAATACTGTGTACCTCATATAGTTATGTCTGTGTCCCTGTTTTACTCAAGTCAGGTGTTCCTAACAGTATTTTTCTTCTAGCATACGCTGCTTGTGTAGGCCACCTTGGCATGAATATCATGTTCCGTTTTATTTAATTAATGAAAATATACAAAATAGTTAATATTTTTCAAAACCTCTTACATACTTCATTAACTCAATTCCTGTACATCTCATAGTGGTGTTTTCACCGCTGGTACTTTCCTTATCCTATCAGAATGCAGATGCTTGCTTCCTAACCCACAATCGTTTTTTCATCACATATTAGTATCCATATTACAACAGTGCTAATATTAATAAAGCTTACCTCATAATTATTTATTTTTGCTGTGTTTCTCTTGCTAAGTTCCCTGTTTTATAACAACTACTGCTTGCATAGTATCACACATCTTTTTGAAGTTATTTTCTTGTGTGGCCAGAGGTAGTTTCTTTACTCACCAGTGGGAGTGGGGAGTACTGAGCTGCTTGTTTGTCCTCAGAGGAGTGGTTAGAAGCAGCAACTTGTAATTTGTTGGCCATTTTGGGTCATTTTCTGTTTTTTCCAGCCCCCTGCTATAAAGCACGCAAAGTTAGCGCCTAAGGAGCTGCTACTGTTACACACTAGGGCAGCCGTTAAGCAGATTTAAACTATTAGGGCTACCTAAAGTTCACTCTTCAAATTTTCCCTTAAAACTACCTTCCTCAAAGTATACTACTGTTCTATTTAGTGTATCCTACAACTATAAATTATCTCTACTTGACTCCCAAGTAGTCTATTCTCTATCCGTATAGCTAAGCACTTGCTCCTACAGTACTTATCACCTCGATACAGCACTCTTGTTATAGAAAGTACCCCAAAAAAAGCAAACCCCATTTCTTGGTCACCCACATCCCCAAAACCTTTTTTTAAGTTTTTCTGTCTATTCCTTCTAGCATGTCGAGGGATCAGTTGCTAATATCCTCTCCTGCTCAGCTGGTGAACCTGGGATTATTGAGGCAATGTTACAATTGCCTCATGTACACAGACAACCCTCTCCTCCTCCCACAAAACACAAATACATGCGAGAGATGCAACTATACGGCCAAACTGGAGGCTGAGCTCTCTCAATATAGGACTGGCAAGTCCAGACAGGAGGAGAAGGTAACCACACACACAATAGACCCAGTCTCACATAATACCATCACAACCTCAAATCATTCACATAAACACACAAAGACATACTCGGAGGCTCTGATCAAAAATCTACCAAAACAGCAGAGGCCACCAAAGCAGACACCCAAACAACTACCACCTCAGAACACAACACCTGCATCACATAGACCACACAGTCAGAGTGTCAAGCAGTCACAGCCCTTAAGGCAAAACACTATGCCAGACACACTAGTCATTGGTGACTCCATAGTCAGACACACTGACGTCCCGCTCACCAGACTGAGTAAGGAGAAGGTCACAGTAAGCTGCCTGTCGGGTGCTAGAATCCGCCACATAACGCATGCACTCAGGTCTCTCAACAGCAGGTACAAGTACGACTCAATCATTGTCCACGCTGGTGTAAACGACCTGAGTCGCACCTCCTGGACTACATGAAAAGAGACATAGAGGAGCTCTCTGATTATGTAGCCCAGGCAGGTATGACCCTGACCTTGAGCAGTATCCTACCTTCACCAAGAATGATGCCACAATACAGAGATAAGATGATCAGCTTTAACAATTGGCTTAAACTCTGGTGTCATTCAAAGGGGATCCAATGTCTGTCTGCCTGGGATGACATGCTGGACAAGCCACGCTGCTTCAAGGGACGGCTTGCACTTGTCACCCCTGGGATTCTGGATTTTGGCAAAGGCTCTTGCCACCCCATAGTGCCTTTTTAGGCAAGGCTCAAATTCTAAACCTACCACCCTAGAACAAAACAAAGAAAAAAAACTAAGGGTAATGCTGCTCAATGCCAGAAGTCTCAACCTCAAGATGCACGACTCGAGGCCCTTCTCAGTATGGAGAACATCGATGTCTGTGCTGTGACAGAAACCTGGTTCAAGGCTCCTGAGAGAACCCCAGCACTATCAGGTTTTACCTCATATCATGCGTTCCGGCCACAAAACCCGGACAATACCAAGAAAGGAGGAGGGGTATCCATATTCATCAAGGACACCCACACCTCAAGATTGGTGGCATCGCACGATGCATCGGAAACCATCCAGGTGCAATTAACCATAGGCAAGGCTGCTCTGCAAATTGTAGCATGTTACAGGCCACCCTCGCAAACTCAGGAACCTCACATGGCCTTCCTGAAAACACTGGAGGGGATAAATGTATCTCGAACACCATCATACTAGGTGACTTCAACTACCCTAATATAGACTGGGAACACTACTCAAGCCCAAACACTCTAGCCCAAAAGTTCCTGGAATTCATAAACTCAAATGCCATGGAACAACTAGTCACCATCCCCACAAGAGGAGAGAACATACTTGATCTCATCATCACGAACATGGGAGCACAATGTTCAACGCCAGAAGTATACCCCTCACTGGTGAGATCTGATCACAAACTAATCTCGCTGGAGGTCCTCATCCCGCCCACCGAAATGAAAAAGACCACAGTAAAGAACTTCTTGAAAGCCGACTTCACACTTCTAAAGACTAGTGTGGTCTCCTTTAAGGCCCCTGAGCCGGCGGTTAACATTACTCAAACCGCTGAATCACTTAAAAATGCCTTCTACCAGCACCTGCAGGGCTGCATGGATCAGGTAATCCCAAGCAAAACAAAGACTCTTTGTACCAAAGGCAAGCGTCCAGTCTGGTGGACCCCAGCCATAAACAAACTCTACAATAAAAGGAGAAAGCTACTACAAGATAGAGCAAAATCCTTAAAAGGTAAGACACCGCTGATCACTATAAGTAAAAAGCTAAGAGCTCTCATAAAATCATCCAAAGCTAATTTTGAGAAAAAAATAGCTAAGGACTCTAAAGACAACCATAAAGCATTCTTTAGCTATGTCAGAAACCTAGGAGGAAACTCCCAGATATGCTCAGAATTAGTTCAAAATGATGTGAAGATTACTGATCCTACAGACATTGCCAACATACTGGCTGACAGGTTCAGTGCAAACTTCTCCCAGCCTCCCGGCCTAATGAAGAGATATCTATATCAAATGATTGTAGCCCCCAAACATCTCCAACGCTCAGGTGAGAACTGCTCTCTCCAAGGCAAAGAACACAGCATCCATGGGACCTGATGGTGTCCCCGGCTGTGTGCTCCATGAACTCAACGAGGAATTAAACCCACAGTTAGGACAGCTGTTTAATCTTAGTCTCACCTCCGGATACGTGCCAGGAGTGGCGCAGCGACTGTGGTCCCACTCCACAAAGGCGGTGCCTCCACCGACCCTGGAAATTACCGTCCCATTAGCTTGACAAGCCTGATCTGCAAAGCCATGGAAAGGATCATAATGGATCTCATAAATAAAGACATAGGGAATTTGCAGACTTTGGATCCAACCCAGTTTGGCTTTGTCAAAGGCAGATCATGCCTTTTAAACTTGGTTGACTTTTTGAAACAGTCACCAAGGCCATTGACGAGGAAAGGCAGTCCATACAGCCTACCTAGACCTGGCGAAGGCTTTTGATACAATACCCCACTCGGGTATCATTGAAAAACTCATCAACTTAAATGTAAACCCATACATTACAAGATGGGTTGCAAACTGGCTGAGTGACAGAACCCACAGGGTCAGAGTTGCTGGCGCCATGTCAGACTCTAAGCCTGTCACAAGTGGTGTCCCACAGGGCTCAGTCCTGGGCCCACTCTTGTTTGGCATCTACTTTTCTGAAGTACAAGCAAACACAGGAGGGTTATGGCTGACAAAGTTCGCAGATGACTGCAAACTGGGCGCCGTAGTTGAGAACACATCTGACACAGATATCCTTCAGAAGGGTCTCACAGAAACGGATAACTGGTGCCGGAGCCATGGCCTCAAGTTAAATGCCAAGAAATGCATAGTCATACCCTTCGGGAAAAATAAAGTTACCCCTAGCTACCATATAGGTGGCAATCCCCTGAACACAGAAGAAGTTATTAGGGACCTGGGAACCCAGGTTGACAGTAGTCTTTCATTCGACACTCATATTGCTAAAGTAGTTAGAAAGACCTTCTACATTGCCCACCTTATCATGAAGGGATTCACATCTAGATCAAGGGAAGTCATAGTCTCCATATACTCATCACTCATCAGACCAATGATCGAGTACATTGCCCCATTCGGAATGTATCTGACCCGACACTTGCAGCAGCTGGAGAGGCCACAAAAGTTCCTCACCAAAAGGATAAAGGGTCTCAAAAATCTGTCTTATGCTGCACGATTGAAAGAACTCCAGTTATATTCAGTTGCGTACCGCTTGCTCAGAGGTGACCTATGCCTGACATACAAGGCCATGTCAAACCCAGATTTGATGAATATGCTTCATCTCAAAAAATCTAGATCCCTCAGAGCCACAAGGGCGGGTGACTTAAACCTCGACACGGTTATTAATAGGACGTGCTGGAGGGATAGATTCATCACCCAAAGACTCCCTATGCTGTGGAACAAAATCCTGGTTTATGTGAGGCAGAGCACCTCGCTGGCCTTGTTCAAGAGGAATCTTGACCAATGGATGGGAGATCGCAGATACACCCCAGGGGTTACCTCAGTGTCACTGCTCGACAGAGGCACAGCTAAATAATGGGCATAGTTTCTCCAAACTAAGGGGTGGCGTAAGCCACAAAACTATGGGCTAGGCTTATAAATGCCCTCAGGCAGATAGCCTAGTATGAACCTATGAACCTATTTAATGAGTGCCTCGAGTGAGTTTTAGACTTCTAGCATTGAGTAGCATTACCCTCAGATTTTACTTGCTTGTACCTGTTACAGTGGTGAGTTTGTCATTTGAACCTTGCCTAAAATAGGCACTATAGCGGTGGCAAGAGCCTTAGCCAGTATTTGGAATCCCAAGGGTGACAGGTGCAGGCTATCTCTGGCAAAGCATCATGGTCTGTCGATCATGTCATCCCAGGCAGACAGATACTGGATCCCCTTAGAATGACACCAGTAGCTTAGCTAATTGTTGAAGTCTGGGGTCCCCTTTGTGGAGTGGGATAACCGTCGCTTTGCACCATTCAGTGGTCACAAAGCTTGAGGTAAGGCTATGACTGAACATGGTACTTAAATGGGGTTCCAGTTCGTTCTGTAGTTCATGTAGAATGCAGCCTAGGATGTTGTCAGGTCCCATGGATGCTGTGCTCTTGGCTTTGGAGAGTGTGGTTTTTACTTGTGCAGCCGTGATTACAGGAACTTTGCAGTCTTCCGGTAGAGAGATGGGCCCTTTAGGGGGCGAGAGGGAGGTAAAGTTAGCACTGAACCTATCTGCCAGGATGTTGGCAATATCAGTTGGTTCTGTATATTTAGTGCCATTGTGCTGTAACTCAGAGCAGATCTGAGTGTTGCCATTGAGATTCTTGACATAGATTTAGAATGCTTTGTGGTTGTCTTTAGAATCAGTGGTGATTTTGTTTTCGTAACTAGCTTTGGAGGATTTTATGAGGGATCTCAGTTTTTTACTGAGGCTGACCAAAGAGTTCCTCCAATCATGGGATTTTACTCTTTTTTTCCAACAGTTTCTTTCTTCTGTTGTAGAGTTTGTTTATGGCAGGGGACCACCAGATTGGCTTCCTTTTCTTGGAGGATAGCATCTTGATTCTGTTAGGGATTGAATGATCCATGCACTTGTGTAAGTGCTTATAAAGTACATTTGTGTAGGATTTAGCAGTGGTACCTCTATTGTCCATCTGAATGGGTGTCGTGAAGTTTGCCCCTTCCATCTTAAGAAGCGGGAAGTTGGCTTTGGAGAATTTTTTTACGGAGATTTCCTTAATGGGGGGCTGGGGTGGGATGTGGATCTAGGGTGATTAGCTTGTGGTTGGATCTGACCAATGAGGAACTGACCTCTGGTGTGGAACACCGCTTGCCCATGTTGGTAATGACCAGGTCTAGGATATTGCTGACCCTGGTGGGGGTGTGGATAAGTTGATCCAAGGCGCTGGAATTTATGAATTCCAGAAAACGCTGAGCAAAAGAGTTGGTACATGAGTAGTTTTCCCAGTTAATGGTGAGGTAGTTGAAATCACCCATTATTAGGGTGTTAGGTTGTACCCTAATATTTTTCAGTGTATCAAGAAATGATGAGTGGGAATCCTGGGGCATGGTGGGGGATCTGTAGCAAGCTACAATTTGGATTGTGGTCTTGCCCAGAGTTAGTTGCACTTGGATAATCTTGGATGTATTATGCTGAGCAACTAGCCTGGAGGTGTGGATATCCTTAATGAATATGGACACACCTCTGCCTTTAGCGTTTCGGTCCAGGTTAGGTGGCCGAAAGGTGTGGTATGAATTATAGCCTGGTAATGCAGGGGTGCTCTTTGGAGCCTTGAACCAGGTCTCTGTCACTGCACAGATGTCGATGTTCTTCATTTAATGAGTGCCTCGAGTGAGTTTTAGACTTCTAGCATTGAGTAGCATTACCCTCAGATTTTACTTGCTTGTACCTGTTACAGTGGTGAGTTTGTCATTTGAACCTTGCCTAAAATAGGCACTATAGCGGTGGCAAGAGCCTTAGCCAGTATTTGGAATCCCAAGGGTGACAGGTGCAGGCCATCTCTGGCAAAGCATCATGGTCTGTCGATCATGTCATCCCAGGCAGACAGATACTGGATCCCCTTAGAATGACACCAGTAGCTTAGCTAATTGTTGAAGTCAATCATTTTGTCCTTGTACTGTGGTATAATTATGGGTGATGGTAGGATACTACTCAGGGCTAGGGTCATACCTGACTGGACTACAAGATCTCATGTCTCTTTTCATGTAGTCCAGGGAGGTACATCTCAGGTCATTCACACCAACATGAACAATGACAGAGTCATATTTGTACTTGTTGTGGAGTGACCTGAGTGTGTACGTTATGTGGCAGATCCTGGCACCCAACAAGCAGCTAACAGTAGCTTTCCCTTTGTTTAGCCTGGTGAGTGGAACATCAGTGTGCCTGACTATAGAGTCACCTATGACTCATTTTTTGGACTCATTGGGTACGTTTTTATGCCTTATGGGCTGTGGATGAGTGGCACACTGAGTTTTTGGGCTATGTGTCATTTGAGTTGTGTTGGGGGGTGGAGGTTGCTTGTGTTTCTGCTTTGGAGGTCCCTGTTGCTTGGGCAGATTTTTATTGACAGCCTCCGCGAATGTAGGTGTGTGTTTTGTGTTTCTATGTGTGTGTTTTGGTGGTGTAGGTTTTGAGGGACTATGTGATGAGTGTGGTGTGGTGCAAGTGTTTACCCTCTCCTCTTGACTGTCTAGTCCAGTCTTGGGTGAAGAGAGCTTTGCTTCCAGTTTGGCTATATATGTGCATCTCTCACAGGTTGTAGTGTTGGGTGGTAGGAGGAGAGGGTTGTATGTGTACATGAGGCAATTGCTGCATTGCTCCAAGATGCCCAGATTCATCAGGTAGACAGGAGAAAACACCAGGAGCTGACCCTTAGGCATGCCTGAATAGGTGCTTATGTATTAAGTACTAAAACCTGTTTTCCTCTAGATAAGTGAGGAAAGTTGAGTGCTGTAGCAATTTGTAGCTTATTTAGTGCTTACAACAAGTTCTGAATAAGTGCTGAGCTCAAGGAAACAGATTTGAGTGCTAAAACTAAAAATCTGGCTAGTTCTAAGGGAAAATTTGAAGAGCAGACTTTATGGCACCAGGAATACTTTAATCCTAGCTAAGCAGCGGGGGCTCAGTAACTTACAAAGAATCCTGGATACAGCAAGTCTGTATCTGGACTAGACTACTTACAGGAAAGGCAGAAAACAAGCTTAGAAATTTTATTTTTTTTTTTTGTAAAGTGGAAAGGGAGTAAGGAGGACCAGAAGATAACTCAAGGTTAAGAACTAAGCGGGTTGGCCTTCTGAAATGTTCTCTCTGTATTAGGTAGAATGAGGTAATGACACTAAACTGGAAGGAGTGTCCCAGATCAAATTTTCAGTAGGGGCGGGCAACTGAAAAGCCACCAAGTATAAGAACAGAATACCAATAGGCAGGGAGGGTGGGAGACAAAAATCAGAACAGACAAACCCAAACAGGTGCTTAACAAATGTAGAACATTTCCAGTTAATACCTCACACAGTGAAACTAGCTAGAAAAGTATGGAGCAGACAATAAAAGTGCTATAAATAACTTGTAAAAATAAGCAAAAAACAGGATACTTAATGTTATATATCGCAGATCAGGGTTTGCTCAGTGCCTTTCCTCCGATTAGCTCAGTGTGAAATGGCAGAAATGCTCACAAGTTAACTTGCTCAGTGCCCTTCCTCCAATTAGCTCAGTGTGAAATTGCAGAAATGCTCACAAGTTAACTTCTTAAGTAACAGAAAGTTGAAACCCGAAAACTTAAAAAAAAAAAACTTGAAAGAACCAATGAGGTGCTTACTCCAAGCCATAGTCCAGGTAACCCCAATCAGCCAATGACCATAAACACTCCCATCTCACTGAAATGCAAGAATGGCTTTGGCTAAACTAAGATGGCCTGGAACATGTGCTCAGACACACAGCCTCTACAAACAACTAGGCCTAAAACACAAGCCTAAATATAGACAATGCTACAACTACCCACACTACTTAAGTAGAAAAAAAACTGCAGAAATGTTTATCGCAGCAGAAAAGCAGAAGTGAGCCTTTAAATGAAAGTTTTAAACAGATAAATGAGCAAGGAGACTTTACAGAATGCTTTTAACTGCAAACAAATAAGTTATATAATACACTCCTTGGCAGGAAATCAGAACAAACAAACCCAAACAGGTGCTTAACAAATGTAGAATTTTTCCAGTCAATACCTCACACAGTGAAACTAGCTAGAAAGATATGCAGCAGACAATAAAAGTGCTATAAGTAACTTGTAAAAATAACCAAAAAACAGGATACTTAATGTTATATATCGCAGATCAGGGTTTGCTCAGTGCCCTTCTGATGATTAGCTCAGTGTGAAATGGAGTGTTGGTATTTTGGGGACTGCCAGCAGATGTCAAGCTGGGGGCCCCAAGGCACTTCCATTCAATGTATCACCCTGTCACTGCCACCCTTCCTAAGCAACCTTTTAGTTTATGCTGCAAACATTTAGGAGTAGTATGCACAGACTGACCTTTAGCTACAATATTCTTACATTACAAGACATGTGTACTACACTGTGCTGGCCCATCTCACAAAAAGGGATATTTACAGTTACTGGTATTTAGTTGCAACAATGATATATTGCAGCAAATCTATGTACAGGTATGGATTTCTGTGAAATGGCGCCATAGGCCTACTATTTCAGACCTCCCCCAAACACACAATAGCCTCCAGTCTTCCTCAACCCCCCTTCCCATCTTGGGCTTCCCATACCATGCACATTACTTTTTTCTTCCTTTTCTCACATTTTGCCTTACTTTTTAGCTTTTTCAAGAAGCTATAACTTTCTATATGCTCTGAAGTGCATTTTAAAGCTTTTTTTCTTTTTACACACATTTTCATCCATAATGGCTTGAACCGAAATTATGATTAAATAAAGAAATTGTGTTGCTGTTCAGCTTTAGTTTTCATTGCAACCTTTCAACATATATTTTCTGACCAAAGATAGTACCATAATAACCATTTAGCAAATAAGATAATAATTTAAGTTTTTTTCTTTCAAAGAAGACAAAAGTTGTACCCATGGCTTAATGTTCAAAGATGACAAAACAGTAGCTCACAATAAACTAAGAACCCTTTGTTTTCTGGATACACAGGTCCTATTTTGGAACAGCCTGCCTCCCAATCCCTCCCAAAAGAATGCTTATGCATCCCTCTGGTCTTAGCCTGGGATGAAGGTAGAGGTTCAAATTGCCACAGTCATGTATTTTAAGAGACTGCTGATATACATATGCATAGTATGTCACCTCACTCCTTAACCCAAACTGTCAAAGGCAGCCACCTGCATATGATTCCTATGTGTGATTGTGAGGAAAGTGAAAAAATAATGATTATAGTAATGTATTCTACTTTGTTGTTCCTACACAAGCTGTAGTAATCTTCTTTGTACACCTCTGAGGTATGTGAGAAAAGTAAAATAAACAATGACCACACTGCCCTCAGCCCAAACACAAGCTTTAATGACCTCATGTGCATACCTCTGAGATTTGACTGTGAGGAATAACACCAGAACCCCCCCCCCCATATAACCTACATCAGCTTTCTGTACACACACATCTGAACGGGGCTGGTTTTAGAATGGGTGCAGTTGAGAGCAGAGGCCATTATCAGCTTTTTCCTAACAGGGTCATATCACAGCCCTGCTCAGGTTAAAGAGCATAATCAGAAAAAAATATACTCATTTTTCCTCAGACAACAGTATTTGTGGGGCCCCCACACAGTCAAGGATGATTAAGAGAGCCCTCTGTATTCATTTATACAGTCTGGAGAGTAGGGATCCCACAGAGTCTTAAAAGATCTAAGTCTCTGAATGTTCTGGGATACATTTTATGACTTACTTTTGAAATATAATTTAATGTCAGCTACAGTTTTTACTGACACTCAGAAAAATAATGTATGTGTTCTGGCATTATTGTGTGTGTGCACAGATAAAACTCAGTAACAATTTTACAAACACACACACACACACACACACACACACACACACACACACACACACACACACACACACACACACACACACACACACACATACTCAAGCATAAGCCATAACAATACTAGTTTTGTACTTATTTCAGCAATACATTGTGCAACACTGGTACCAGCATACCAGATCAGTGACTGCTGTTAAGCAGTCGTCAAACAGTAGCAGGGATGGGTTACTTTTATTTACCTCAGTGAGGAGTAATGCAAACCTGGCACTGTCTCTGATTCACATACCTTCCCTGATTTTGCACATAATTTGTTATGTCCTTTGTAACAAGTTGGATTTGCTTGTAAATCATTTGGGATTACAGACAGTCAATAAATCCAGACATTAGAGTTTTACACTTAATGTCCAAAAAAAACATGTTGATACAAAAGGTGTTATTCTATCTTTTTCACTGAATCAGAAAATGTGTTCCTGATTTTTAGCCTTTATTCTGCTATTATTGGTATTGCACTGAATTCTTTAGTGAAGAAGTTGAGAGTTACAGTATCTGGTATTCTGTAAGTATTTATAAAATTCCCTAAAAGAGAAAACCATCCGTGAAGATTAGAAGTATTAGCTCTTCTTAAAAATCCAAGGTACGCACAGACACTGGTCACTCTGGGCTGCTGATCTCTAGTGCTTACCTTGCTCATGTTCATTATCAGCTTTATCCTAACAGGGTTATAGCACAGCCTGTTCAGGTTAAACAGAATAATCTTGAAATTAATACATTTTTCTCTTTATTTTCCCCAGCCAGCACAAGCTTTTGTGGGGCCCCCACACAATGAAGGATGATTAAGGGGCCCCCTTGCAGCCACAGGTATTGCAGGTACCTAAAGCTGGCTATGTTGTTAGTTTTAGTGTAGAGAATGTTCACCAGCAGGGTTTAACTAAGCCATGGGCACTATGTTAGTGGTAAAATATTTAATGGAATTGTGAAGGGTCTTGCTTGATAAAAGACTGTTACTATAAGCACAGATATTTTTGAATTTTAAAGGAGATATAAATAAGCATTATTACCCACCTGGTTTATTAAGTATACAAGATTGATGTACTAGCTTTTGTTGGTTTGACAGACATATTACAAAATATCAAGGTAAGATAACTTGCTGTGGTTGGGGGCCCCCCAGGAACAGGGGGTCCCCAGCAACCGCCGGGTTCACTGGTGCCTAAAGCCAGCTATGGAAATCTGGGTCTAACTTCATGGAATACACAACTGGAAGCTTGCCTAGTTTGCCTTTGAAAAGATCAGCATAGGTAGAGAAAATATGACTTTCAGCTTTTCCCGGTTAGGGGTCACCACAGCAGATCTCTGGTCCGCTCATGATTGGCAGTGGATTTTTATGGTGCCGAGTTGCCAGCCCGATGTCCAACCTTCAAAGAAGGCATGCCCATTCATGCTCGCACCTACCTGCATGTCTTTAACGTCACTCGACCACACGGACGACATGCAGACTCCACACAGAAGGTACTTCAGCTGAGAATCAAATGGGAGAACCTCTTGCTGTGAGGTGACAAGGCTAACCACTGCACCACCACAGCTCATAATAGTGTTTTTTTAAGCTAACATGATGGACTTCCTTATTAAATGAAAGCAGTCCCATTTTCAAACTGTCTCCGAGCTCTGATAATGACTGGGCGTTTCTTTTGACCACATAGAATAACAAGTCATAGCTTCTCCCAGCAGAGTAACAAGAAAGCATCAGTGAGCCCTCAAGTTTGAACATCTTCACCACCATAAGCAACAAGCTTTGCACACTTTGCCAAATCAAGCTTCTCACCAGCACATACTTTAGCAAATGTTTCTGCAGACATAACACTGCACTTTGAACCTCTGTCATCTTTGAGCTCTATGGGTTTTCATTTATCTGAACATTACAAAATACTTCATTCTTTGCCCATAAATCTATTGACTGTTTCATGAAGCACTGGCACACCATCAACATAAAAAGTACATGACGTAGGGTCACAGCTTTCTAAATGATCAACTTGTTTCTTTGAATGTTAATAAAAGAATGTTTGCCTTTTGATTTACAAAACATTTTGAAATTATTCCACTTATTGCACTTGTGACATTGTTGACCAAAAACTAAACATTTTTTCTTTTTAGGCTCATGATTTCCTCCACAATTATGACAGCTGGCTATGAAACTGGGTGAGGGCCCATTCTTTGAGTTTGCTGACTCACTCTTATGTTCACTGAGACTGTGCGATTTCCAGACCACACCTTGGGACTTGCTAGAAAGCTACTATGGGGTTTCCTTATGAGTGTTAGAGGATTTACAGTTGCATCCATGTGCGTGGGCTTGTTTCTGTTAACCACATGCTGCATACTACCAACATGGGCTTTAGAAATTACTGTAAACATGCATCTCTCATTTGTAAGCATATTTGTGTGCTTTTCTGTAAGCTCATATATCTGACAAAGCTCAATGGCCTTATTCAAAGTTAAATCACTGTCATGAAGCAAACTCTTTCTCACTGCATCATCTTTAATACCACTCACAAATCTGTCTTTTATCAACTCATCCCTTAAATCACCAAATCTGCATGTTTTAGCCTTGTGTCTCAAATCAGTTATATATGCTGCAAAAGTTTCGCCAGACTTTTGATCCCTTGTATAAAATAACTACCTTTCCATTGTAACATTCATTTGGGGGTTACACATTTCTCTGTATTTACATTTCAAACCCTTGGGGTCCTCTCTTGACTCAGCCGGTACAACTATATGACGGTTTTCCCCCTCTCCGGCAAAGACAGCAGGTGCATACACAAATGAATGCTCCCCTTCTATGGCTTCTGAACCGGCTAAATTAAACAGAATAAATGCCTTTGTATGGTCATATTTATCAGAAAATGCAGCCTGGATAAAAATATTGTACTCTTGCTCAAACACTCTCTTGTTCTCTGCAATATTATTGTCAAACACAAGTGGAGTTGGTTTTCAAAATCAGTCTGCCATGCCAACAAACTGTGCTCAAACTCACTGAAAAATATGGCCCTTGTAATCATGTATGAACAAACTTGCTATGTGTGCCTGTAATAACATATAGATGCACAACAAACTTTTTGAAATACTGTACTTTGTGAAATGTGCTCTGTAATGGCTGTATTTTGCAAAATAATTGTACTGTTGTACTGCACAAGCATGCAAACACTTCATACACTTCAGACAACTGGAATAACTTTGATTAATGAGAAAAAGTAGTGCTTAGTGAAAAAATTTGGTTGTTTCCCTCTATTTTTATTAATTTTATATGATTTGGACTTTATTTCAAACATTTTCCATAGTTATTTCAAATATTTCTGTTAATATATCATAATATAGAATATATCTGTTACTTAGAAATTCTTTTAGAGCGTTCTGAATGCCTCATTTCATATTTTGTGAATAAGAAATAGCTTGAGCAAGTTTTAATACCTGAAATTTGTTTCTGAACTGTTTTGTGAGTTATACGTGCAGTAGGGATGATTCACTCCTAGATATTCCTCCAGTGTCAACTGAGTGCCTGAGAGGCACTTGAACTGAAAAATCTGGATTCCCTTCTGGCCATATGTCCTTTTAGACATGCCTTTTCTGATGCCATTAACTTGTCCCTCTCTAGTATAGATGACGAATTGGCGGAGTAGTTCGTTTATATGTTTTACTACACAGAAACACATCAGAATGGATAGCAGCTTTACAAAATATAAACAAACTGATTAACTGACAGACTACACATACATGCTTACAATTCAACAGCTTACTACAAAATGGCAGTCAGGCTCACACATGCTCAGTATTTATACACTTGTGCAAACCCCTAGAAAGCTTCTTAAAGTTGTACATGCACACTGATCTATATGATGACCTCTCTGGACCTAGATGACATACTCTTGTTTATAAGTTGAGCAAAATAGTAGGATTTTTTTACTACAATGGTTACATGCTGGTCGTAGGCTGTTACTATCTAAATGAGTTCCCAGATCCCTGATTAGTGAATCAATTTTTAAGGGTATTTTTTGATGACGCAGTTACCTCGGGTCATAGACTTTCCAAAAGATACTTTAATGTATTTCTTAGTATTCAGTTTTAAGCCATGGCTTTGGCACCAAGCATTTGTTTGTATTAAACCTTCCTGAAGGGTGTTCTCATCTTGGGGGGATTCACTGATTGCTCCCAATCTGCAAACATACTCAGTCAAAGTCCTTTGACATTGGAATTGACATCCAAAAAGTAGATGCCAAAGAGAAGTTGGCCCAGCACACAACCCTGGGAGACTTCACTGGTAGCCAGCCTCTTTGTGGAGGTGGCTTCACTGTTTCTAATCTCCTGGGTCTTATCAGTGAGTCTACTAGCTATCCAGTGTGTTATAAAGGGGGTTATATCTAGTTCCATAAGTTTGTTGACAGAGCTTGAGTGGGATATTGTATCAAATGCTTTAGAGAGATCTAGGCAGGCAGTATGCATTGTTTTCCCCTCATCCATTGCCTTAGTGACCTTTTCAAAGAAGTCCACCAGATTAGTAATAATGACCTTCCTTTGACAAAGCCAAATGGGGATGCAGGTGTCTGAAGGCCTCATAGGTCATTTTTGATAATTTTCATGATACTTCTTTTCATGGCTTTGCAAATAAGACTAGTTAGACTAAAGGGACTGTAGTTTACAGGATCTGTTGCAGGTCTTTCCTTATGAAGGAGGGATGACTGTTGCAGTCCTCATTCATGTGGCACAAAGTCTGTTTTAAGACTATAGTTAAATAATAACTCCAGTGGTGCTGATAAGTCATATTTTAGACTATTCAGATGGCATCCTGGGACATTATCAGGACTCACTAAGACTGTGTTCTTGACGTTAGTGAGTGCAGCTAGTACATGCTCCCTAGTTATAGCTATGTCAATTATCAGAAAGGTAAAACTGAGGCTAGAAGAGAAAAGTAGGGCAAGGCACATTATTTACTTTGCTTTTGATTACTGTGAAAGTCTGACTGGGCTTAAATTTGCCCCTTTTAAGTTGAGGCCCTGGAAGGTAAGCTCCAGGAATTCAACTTAGCTATGCATACATACAACAGAAATTTGGTTATATACAATCAATAAACATTTAAGCATTTTGGTACAAAATTAACATTTTGAAACAAGTAAGTATTTTGGAGCAGTAGAGCTTAAACACATGCAGTGCAGTGGAAAAGGTGCATACATAGTCAGTAAAACAGCTTGGTTCAGATGTAATGCATGTTTGGGCTGGCAGTAAGCATAATGACTCAGAATATAGTAGGAGCTTTTGATATAATATAGAATACAACTTCCTTGTAGAATAAATGTATTGTATAGTTAAAGTAAGGACGTCAAAAGTAAAGATAATGTGGATGTAGATTAATACAGTTTCTAGACGTACAAATATAGGATACAAAAATGAAGGGAAGAGGAATAAAGATAAGAAGTAAGGTGGTCTCAGAGGAGCTGCAGCTTCCAGAGAGGGAGATGTGTTTTCAAAAGTTACTGTCTCTACAAGCAGTGGAAGATGTGTTTACAGAAGCTATGAACCATATGAATAGTGCATGAAAAAGCTAATAAGTGTACGAGTTGAGCTTGATGAAGGATTTATAGTGGAAAAGTAGTATGCAAGTTGTATAGAAGCACACTGAGGAAGACAATACCTAGATGAAAGAGGATAAGGTGAACAGGTAGAAGATAAAGTTAGGAACTGTCAATCAGATGGCGTATTGGATGTAAGAACAATAGATCTAGGTGAAAGGCCTAACCAGGAAGGGTGCAATGACAAAGCTGTGATTTAGAGAGTTGCTGTCTGAGTAGTATTTTGAATGTGGGCAGGTTGAATTGTTTTCTAATGGTAATTGGAATAGAATTCCAGGTTTTATAGATGGAGTTGGAGTTGGTATACAGAGATTAACCAGCCCATTTGCTGTTTTTTGTTACAGTAAGTAGAAGCTGGTCTGTGTAACTTGGGGTCTTCTAGAGGAGTAATGTTGAAATATACTTTTTGAAGTTGGGGACAATTTTGACAGTTGCAAATGATGTGTTATGGACCATTGTTAACTGTGTTAGAGATAGGTTGTGGACTAGCTCATGCCATTTCAATTGTTTTAAGGACTGGCAGTGATGAGTTTTACTAGACAGGCTAGCAGCAAATGGAGCAATTTTGTTATAGCACAGCTCGGGCTGGTAAAGATAGGGGAGGCATATGGAAATGAAGGAAGGAAAAATGTAGAATTAATGTATTTTTCAGACATTGACAGATATCCAAGTGTGAGTAGTTCTGTTTTCTTTTTGTACCTTTACTATTTTGTTGAAAGATACATTGCACAAGTGGCATTAAAGCTAAACTTTTGCAGGTACAGATTTGCTCATGAGACCTGGAGAAAAAAAATATGCTTTTCCTATATTCGTGCTGAATGCAGATATCCAACTGTGAGTAGTTTGCATATCTTTTTTGTACCTTTACTTTTGAGCTGCAGTGTGGTCTTTTCTTTCTAGTTGTAGGTGTAAAGGAACTGATGGGCTCACACTACAAATGTGGTTATTATACAATGACCCCCCATTAATATTCAAACACGTGCACGCTGATTGGTCAGCATGCACATTGTAAATCAGTTATAGTAATGGAAAAAAGGTCCGGTCGCCCTGACTTTTTCCATTACTATAACACTTTTTTTTTAAGCAACGGAGAATGCAAGATCTCCGTTGCTTCACACTGTCTCGCTGTGTTAAAGGAGTTTGACATAGCGAGTCAGCTTTAAAAAAGCAACGGAGATTCTCTGTTGCTTTTTTTAAAGCTGTCTCGCTATGTTAAACTCCTTTAACATAGTGAAACAGTTTGTAAAAAGCAACAGAGATCTTGCTTTCTCCGTTGCTTTTGCCCACAGCTCTGATGTACTGTGTAAGCATATGCATGCGCAGTACATCAGAACTGCCGCAGAATACCAGACAGTTGCGGAAGAGCAGCAAGGAGGCATTATACAATGCCATTATTTAAGAAAAGTAATTTTTTTTTCTTAAATAATGTCATTGTATAATAGCAATAACCCACTTCTAGGTGTGGGTGATGCTGGATTTACCCATGGTTGGCTTTGTTTGGCCACTCGGGCTTCGCCCTCGTCACCAAACCACACCAACCATGGGTAAATCCAGCATTACCCACACCCAGGCATGGGTTATTGCTATAATATTTCATGCCCACTAAGTTTGCCTCTAGTGTATTTTATTATTCTTAAATTTATGAGAACTCATACTGGATAAACAACACATTCAGTATTACAAGTGCACAGGATATTACATTTTTCTCTTAACAAAGAAATACAAGACCTTGTTTTGATGGGATTTCTTGTTGGACAGTTGTATATGGATGTCAAATTTACATGTTCATCTATGATTACACCAAGTAATTTTGTATGAGTGACTACATCAATTTTTTTTTTATTACTTGCTAGGCACTTGCTCAGAACTCATAGCAAACACTTATAAACCCTAGCACTAGACCCTCCTGTACTGTACAGAAGGACAAGGTTCTCTATTTGACCTTACCAGCCATCCAGTAAAACAGTTCACTGTACCTATCCAGGCATGTCCAAAGGGCAGTTTCAGGTGTACTCTCCAGTCCAACTGGTGAATCTGGGCATTTTGAGGCAATGTTACAACTGCCTCATGTACACAGACAACCCTCTCCTCCACCACCAAACACTAATACATGCGAGAGATGCAATTATACAGCCAAACTGGAGGCTAAGCTCTCTC
The DNA here is from genome assembly GCF_019279795.1 of Protopterus annectens. NCBI lineage: Eukaryota > Metazoa > Chordata > Ceratodontiformes > Protopteridae > Protopterus > Protopterus annectens. The sequence continues at coordinate 836,225,614 of NC_056744.1, forward strand.
AACCCAAGACTGGATCAGACAGTCAAGAGGAGAAGGGAAATACTTGCATCACACCACCAGTCTCACATAGACCCATTAAACCAGCACTGGCAAAAAACACATATAAATACATGGAAACATACTCGGAGGCTCTAAATAAAAATCTGCAAAAGCAACAGAGACCCCCAAAGCAAACATCCAAGCAACCTCTACCCCCCAACACAAACCATGAAACACATACTTCATAAAACCACTGTGCCATGCAATCACAGCCCTTAAGGCAAAATAACATACCCAACATACTAGTAATAGGTGACTGTATAGTCAGGCACACTGACGTCCCACTCACTAGGCTGAATAAGGAGAAGGTTACTGTCAGCTGCCTGTCGGGTGCCAGGCTCCGTCACATAACACAAGCACTCAGGTCACTTCAGAACAAGTACAAATATGACTCTGTCATTCTCCATGTTGGTGTGAATGACCTAAGACGTACCTCCCTGGACTACATGAAAAGAGACATGGAAGAGCGCTCTGATCACATAGCCCAGGCTGGTATGACCCTGACCCTGAGCAGCATCCTGCCCTCACCAAGAATGATACCATGGTATAAAGAAAAAATTCTCGATTTCAACAATTGGCTAAGTTTCTGGTGTCATTCAAAGGGGATCCAGTGTCTGTCCACCTGGGATGACATGCTCGACAAGCCATGCTGCTTCACTAGAGACGGCTTGCAGCTGTCACCCTTAAGCTTTCGAATACTGGCCAAGGCTCTTGCCACCCCCATAGTACCTTTTTTAGGCAAGGCTCAAAAGACAAACCCACCATAGTAAATAGCACAAGTAACAAAAAACTGAGGTTAATGCTATTCAATGCCAGAAGTCTAAACCTCAAAATGCATGCACTCGAGGCACTCCTCAGTATGGAGAAAATCGATATATGTGCAGTAACAGAAACCTGGTTTAAGGCTCCAGAGAGCACCCCAGCAATACCAGGCTACAACTCATACTATACATTTCGGCTACAGAACCTGAACCAAAATACAAAAGGTGGGGGCGTATCCATATTCATCAAGGATACCCACACCTCCAGGTTAGTGGCACAGCACAATGCTTCAGAAATCATCCACATGCAACTAACAACAGGCAAAACTGCAATTTAAATTGTAGCTTGCTACAGATCACCCACCATGTCCCAGGACCCCCATTCCACATTTCTGGAAACACTGGGAAACATAAAGGTCCTACCAAACACTCTAATATTGGGTGATTTCAATTACCCAAACATTAACTGGGAGAACTACTCAAGTACTAACTCCCTTGCCCAACATATCCTAGAATTTATAAACTCAAATGCCCTGGTTCAACTGGTCAACAATCCCACCAGAGGTGACAACATATTGGACCTGGTCATCATCAACATGGGCGACCGGTATTCCACACTGGAGGTCAACCCCTTGCTGGTTAGCTCTGACCATAAACAAATCACTTTGGATATC